>NC_143573.1:1500000-1682500 GCF_054136105.1 Typopeltis vanoorti | reverse complement strand
CCGTCTACCTCGAGGAACCTTCATGACACGGTTTCATACAAAGATGAGCCAGCTTCTAACAGACGGAGTTTTTCATCCACAAACACACACGATTGACCGTAACCAGGTTATTGGGCGCAATACGAAAGCCCGGATGGAATACATTGCAGCCGAAATGTATAAGTGTATGGTATATTATATGTGAAGTGGCTTCTAAAGCTGGTTCTTAAATTAAAATAATAATAAAATGAAATCCAGGCTGTTAATTTTTAAATCGTCCACAGCAGAATTCGAGTTCCTCATCGTGGATTCCTTAAATCAAACAGGAACTTTTCGATACACTTACATCAATCGTGTTTTCGTCGTCACGTGGTCGCAGTCGGTGCTGACAAACAGAAGAACGTAAACATTTGTGTGTGGGCTGACGGAAATGTTTCAGTAGAGCGATTAATCCGGAGTGCTCGCGATCATCGAAGCATTCGGTTGCACTTTTAGTCAAAACAAGCGATTCGTTCTCGCGTTCTTCCTCTGGCAATGAAGGAAGAAATAAATTCACACGAAAATGAGCGATTTTAGGAACCGATGAGACTATTGGTTTATATTTATATCAATGACTTCTGCAATCTTAAACTAAACAGTAAAATAAATATTTTTGCAGATGATACAGTACTAATTTTCTCCACAGACACATTCGAACAAATGAAAACAATCGTGAATGCTGATCTTTTGAAAGTAACAAACTGGTTCCAGTCAAACAAACTCAGTCTGAATGTCTCTAACACTAAATATATAAATTTTAACTGGCGAAATAAAATTAGCAAAATGAACTTCGCTGCACAATTAATTTTGCCTGATTGGAATTGCAGGACAAATTCAAATTGCAACTGCGAGAAAATAGAAAAAGTCAGTGTAATAACTTATTTGAGATTAAAATTTGATAGGAATTTAAGCTGGAAACCGCATATCACCGATGTCGTAAATAAAGTAAGGATTATGTTAAACAGACTTTACTACCTAAACAGATTCTTAAATTTAAATATGCTAAAAATATTATATTCTGCCTGGATTCAAAGCGCACTACAATGTGGCATATTTAAGTTGGGGAGGAATCTATCGCACTACGCTGAAACCTTTAGTCTCGACTCAGAATAAAGTGATTAAAATCTTAACTAGAAACAAATATAAGGAAACTGCAATGTGTAATAAATACACCATACTAAACATACTATCCCTTAGATATTTATACGACTATAGGGTACTATTATTCATAAAAAAGACAACGAATACGTAAATATCAAACAAGATACTTTCCTTAGTAGACATAAGGGCCTAAAATATTTAGTTCCGAAAGCAAATAAAGAAGGAATAGACAAACATTATACTTATTTAGCGCCAAAAGTATTCAACACTACCACCTTTAACAATAAGAAATGAAACTAACCCAAGCAAATGCAAAACTCTAATCAAAGAGTATTTATTTTCCCACAGAAATGAGGAAGCTCTGTTCAAAATAATTGTAGAAATTATTGGTTTTTAGCATATTTGTATTCAAAGATCCAGTCTCGTGGGTAAAACGTAAAAATTTAAATGCTATTCAACTGCTTTGTTTTATTTTGTTCCTAATTAATTGTTATGCAACTTTCTCTGTACATATTAGCATGTCTCCTGCGAATTTATTAAGTAATTATATTATAATAATATGTTTATTATATGAATGTACATATGTGTAGATAATGAAAATGCATTACATAAATTTCTGTAACTTTACGCATATCGTAACCTGGATGAGCTGTTGCTCTTAGGTTACAAATACGATTGTTCAACATTTTGTACTATAATACGAAGCTTATCGGCTTCATACAACTGAGGTAAAATGCAAACAAAATTTTTAAAAAAAAAGTAGGAAGAAAAATTCTTGATTGTTCAAATGAATTATTTTCGAATCTCAAAGCTGAAAGGGGATGCTGTAGTGTGAATCTCACTCGGGTCAGCCTCTGCGAGCGTGTTAATGTTGGCGATGCAGAGAAATGAGAGTTGGGATGTTCTGCGAATTCCCCAAACAGCCACAATGAATGATATCAAACGTTGGGATACTTTTCGGAACTCGATCTCGAGCAGGCATAAAAACATTTGTCTCACAAAAGGTTTCTTGTCGGGGAAAGAGGTGGATGGGGGGGGGAGTAGTGACGCGGTGGCTACGTGAAAGAGTCTCTCGTACGCATTAAGCAGACTCCGCTACTTGGGTGGCCCGCCAGTTTACACGAGCTACCTTTGCTGCAAGAGGTGCCGGCTTGCCGCTCGTGCTTCAGGGTCACAAGCCGCGGTGTGCACCTTCTAATCGGTTACATAATGTCAACGACAAAGACTGCCCCATAACTCAAGGTGTGCTAGAGGTTAAACACATATTTTAATGATTTTTGCAGAAGGGCCGCCATATTTGTAACATTGTGCATCAAACGAGAAAGAGCTTCTTCTGCAATTTAGAACTTCGTCGCACAGACGAAGTGTAGAAAAAAATCGGAGGACCCAATCAGATTGAAAAACAAGCATTCTCATTTCTTGAAACGAAAACCCGACTTTTCTGATAGGTGCATGTAACCGATTTTGCCGGGTTTTTTTTCTTTCGGATTACATGTTTTACAAGCTGCGAATGCGCGCTCGCGTGTGTTCGGGTCAAGTGAAAGCACAAAACTAAGTACAGGGTTCTGTTAGTGCTCATTCACTGATTTGAAGAAGAGCAGAACTTCAAGAAAAAGCCTCTCGGCGTTGATGGGCCAATGCCGCACGCAAGCACTCACACACCGCAGACCAGCAAACCCCTTTTCACGTGGCACTAAACGCATTTCATTGTGCGCCCGAGGAGAAGAGAGGTCGTCTCTCCGTACAGTGCAACGATGGCCGCGTGATGAATGAAATTTCTTTCTTCGTTTATTTCTCAAATGATCTAAGCTTTTAAGAAAGGAGGTCCTCTGAAATCTCACTTAAGACGGCTTCGCCCCAGTCGCACGGGCGTGAAGGGATGCCAGTGGCCACTTTCTTTTTCTCCCAGGAGTCGTATGTCCACCTGCGCAGCAAAATTTTGCGAGCGCACTTAACGAGATTTTGCCGTCGTCGCCAACGACCTAAAAATCACAGGGAAGCTGAATCGCGAATGGTCGCTGAGAAGGATGGTCAACGGAAAGAGAACGCTAATCAGCCCTTGCGCAAGAGACTCGCGAATCGACTTCATTTGCGAGTCTTCTTCGCATCTCGTTAAGAAGAAGAAATGAGAACACGAAAAGGTCGTTCTCCCGATGTTCGAGAAACCATGCAGGAACGCTGCACTGTTGTAGAACGAGATGCTGACCAAAGAGGTCAGTCCAACGAGCAGCAACAACCCGATGGCACTGGATAGCGGTCTCGTCATACTTAGAGGCTTGCCAATATAGCGAATACTATGACATAACAGCAAATAACTTAATAATAAAATTAGTAAATGCAGAAAAGATATGAACGTGTGGTCTGATAAGGCTCTCCATCGAACTGCAAAATGATGAAAATAAAAAATAGAAATTCCAAGGAAAAACAGAAAGTTTGCATTCGAAGGGGCGGGTTATGAGGAAGAACAACGCAAATTAATTAAGGCATTTGAATATTTAGATTTTGATATCCTCTGCATGCAAACTAAAAAGGATTTTAACTAATAGACAAAAAAATGGGTGATGTGTGTCACTTGCGTTCCTCGTGGCGCCCTGCGATGGGCTCGAAGCTAAATTCCTGATTGAGGTAGTACGGAGAAGTGGGAACCGCTTGTCAATTTTGCATTGACAAGATGATCGGGAATGTGAACATTCTCGATCATCTTGAACACGATCTGTTGTCTTTTCTTTTTTTTTCTTCTTTTGTATCATGCTGTATTTAAACTATTAGTTAAAACCCTTTTTAGTCATCGTTTTGCAGTTCGATGAAGAACATTATCAGCACCACTGTTTCATTTGTGTTTCTGTAGTTGCTACTTTTTCTTTTCTAACTGATTAGTTTTTTATTTTATTTTATTTCGTATATTAAAACCCGTAGGTGTCTGCGATACCTCGCAGTAACGTCATACAGCAACCAAAGAAGCCTCATAATTCTGATTCTACTCACCGACCGACCACAGAACTTGTTCCTTGGCTTTTTTTTTTCCCCTTCTTCATTCAGTCGATTCCCGAGTTAGTCAATTTGGCTCAGACAAGTAAGTTCTCCCCAAGCGTCGAATTTTGGCTCAGCCACTTTAGATGAATCAACCACAGAACGCACACGTGAAAATGAAGAAAGGGAAACCAGCAGCAGTTGTTTACTCTCTTACAAGTGGCGGCTGGTAAACAAATACAGGCGAGAAAGCGTCGACTATTCCCAAAGGGGAATAAAAGGAATATTTCTGCTTTATTCGATAAGTTTATAAAGAATGCACGCACAACACACCTCATGATAAATGGCAAAACCTAGGGTAGTTCAATCGGTATTGGGGATGATGTTTGAAAGGGTTTTCCTTCTAGAAAGTGGAGTTTTTCGTCCACAAATGGGCAAACTGGCCAGAAGAACACGCAGTTGAGCTGCAGTCTCATTTGTGAATGACCAATGAGTGGTATTTCACCAGTGACACATCACTAATGGCACGTGATAGACCTGGCTATAAACAAATGGAAAATTGTGTTCTGGAAACAATCTCATCGTTTACTTGTTTGACGATACACGAAAGTCATGACCTCAGTGACTTCAAATAGGAGATGACAGTGGAAACCACGGGTCAGTAAATTTCAGTGTCCTGCCAGGATGGCATAATCCTGGGAGAACAGTAGGATGACCATAAAAACAGTAAGATGATATATATATATATATATATATATATATATGTCAGTGACTTTATGATAATGGACTTTATCTCTTCGGTAACTGGATCCTAAACTCATCTAACAGATAGGCTTATGATTAGGGATCCATCGTCATCTGCTGCGGCAAAAACAGTGGATTGTTTCTGGAACCTCATGGTTTCGATGGAATCGAGACCATTCTAAATTACTATACGCGCTAATAGGTGGTCATGTCTAATAAATTAGTCACTGATTGCGTGTGCATTAACTGTGATGCAATCATCACTGCTTTTGTCCATGTACTTCACTTCTCCACCACAGTGAATATTCTTGTACTCACTGTCCAAAGTACTGGCGAAATCCATCGCAGTAAAGGGTGTTTTTCGAAACGTAATCCCGTTTAATGGGCTTGTGATTTCATACGACCTAAGAGTGGTTTTTTTTTTTTTTTTTTTTTTTTTTTTTTTTTTTTTTCCGTGCGCTTCGTTCCAGTATTCTGGGAATTATTCCTACTGCAAAAGTGAAGCCATTTACTATCTCAGGATTTTCTCCTTTTGCCAATAGTCATTTTCATTCGTTATTAATTATAAAAAATAACACGAAGTGGAAAAATCATGGGCCAGCAACTGTTCCATTGAGTAGTTTGACGGTTCGTTTGCTTAACCGAAAAAAAAAAAAAAAAACCTTCCCAAGAATGGGGTGACAGAAATTCTGCATCATCTTAGACTAGTTTATCATATGAAAAGGTCCAGAAAACAGTTTTCGAGTCCTCTTTAGGATTTGAATGCAACAAAAGCACGCGTGCCGTTCTTTGGATTTGATTAGCCACTAACCAAACGGCCACTGTGGCTTGGCTCCATCATCATCACAACGTGACGAGCCAAAGAAGGAAAGAAACGTGGGATTTCTTCCCAGCTCTCGAACATGTGCTGCGCCGCATCGCATCTCAGCTTGCAGATGCGCCATGATAAAAAAAAAAAAAAATCTAATTCACTGCAGGTAGTATGAGAGGAACGTGCAGACAGAGATACCTGGTCGGTGAAGAGATTATTAATAATGATTATTCATAAAGATTGTTAATTATTGTTATTAATTCAAGAACGAACTTTTTTTTGAAAAATATCAATATATGACTTATAACACCCCCCCTCCACATTATATGCAAATAATATTCACTGTTCGATAGTACTAGAGCAAACTTGGCGTACGTAAAAACATTCCACCCTCAGCCAATCTTATTTCAAAATTCTCCACTAATATTCTTGCATTTCTGCCCAGGAGGGAAGCTGCCGCAAATTACTTTTTCGCCTGCCAGTTTTAAAATTAAAGAAACATAGAGACCCCTTAATATGTAAAGTATAAGGAAGCCCCATATTTCTGCTATTTATTTATTCCTGCAATGGGCGCTAGCAACGTCACTGTCATCCAGTTCAACGCCCACTTTTCTACTGAAGAAATTTTCCATAGAGAAGTGTCTGAGGCATTTCTTCCATCCGCATAAAGCAAGCACACCGAGGAGCACCCGCAATTAACAATAATATTGCGGACATTTTACTTCTTAGCTGTTTCGTCCATAATTGCAAGCAAGGGCAAACCCGCTTTGTTACACCACACACGTGTCACAATCGTGCGGATAACTGATTTGTAGCGGTGCTTTATAAAATTCAGATCACCACGAAAATCATTTAGGATTGTTATAAACGATTGGCATTCGCGTCATGTTCATGCACTTACCATCATTCCACGTGTGCTGCTACACTACACATGCGTTCTGTTGACAGCAGATGTTGGTAGGTGGCGACATCTTCTGGAGAACAATAAACGTTGTTATTCTTTCTTTTAAGGTTACACGGTGATCAGCATTCATATTTATGAATTTAGGGACACACAAAACACACGTGGTGAAAAGATTATTTTACCGATTAATAATAAAATTTTGTTATTCATTTCCATGTTCTCGACACCTTACGGGAGTTAATATTCTACTTAAAACAACGGTGGTTTAATGCTCTCTGCACACGCGAATTTACACGCATGCGCATCTTGAGAAAGCATTGTGGAAGCAGTAAGGATTGTGAAACCATAGAAACAAGTTGCTGTTAGGATCCAGCTACTTCACAACGAAAATAAGAGCAAACAAATACAGAAAGAAAACGTTGTGCACGTTTTAAATCTGTCTAAAATGTTGTTGCTAAAATGTCGAGGAAAAAATGCAATACAAATTCTTAAAATTGTACATTTTTAAAAAAACAAAAACAAAAAAAATCAAATTTACACTTGGGTGACCACCAGCAGTTATTAATAAAGGTAACACTTTCTCATTACAGCACAGCACTTCGAACGAAGGACGCAGCGATACTGGTTTATGAGCAATCACCTGACTGTGAGTGCTAGCCTATGAGAGATCGAGAATCCACCTGCAATTGGGCCTCACATTCATTCACTGTGGATGACGTCACGTGGATGAGCATCTGCGGTAAGACGTGTTATGCGATTTTTTTCTTAATTCATCCAAACATAAAAGATTATTCGATCTACAGTATCGCCATGGATGGGAGAAACGTTGAATTGTTAAAATTCAATTTAAATATCTCGATTTTTTTGCGAAATGTATGCACACGAAGGCCATTCCAACAAGAAACAGTGGACGGGATAAAACGAAGAAGAAATTTTGCTCCATGACTTGCAGGTGAAACTGTGGGCAGGTGGCGTCTAGTTATGCTGCAGGTGTCTTAACAAAATTACAAGAGAGCGGGAGAATTTATTACTTACGAAGAAATATCTCAATAAGAGAAGGAGGAAGGAGTCGAAGAGAGAGAAAAGAAGGCAAAAGATGGAACAAGTTCGAAAGGCGAGCAAATGATTGTGGATTTAATGAAGCCGACAGGCTGCACACTCTGTTTGTGGAACTATAGTGGAGAAAGTGGAGGTGTGCAGGATCTTAGGATAACGGAGGCGAAAATTATGAAATTCAAGGAGCGCATTGCATATGGGGTCAAGACAGCTCCGAGGATCGCTGCTGCGCTAAAAATGGCGTTGAACAGCAGAGACAAAACGGCAGCGGGTCCATCAAGGCTCTGATCAGACCATATCTGGACTGCTGTGCTCAGGGCCGTCGCCAGATTAGATCGCGTCCTGAGGCAAACAATTAAATATCGCCCCTGATGGATTATGACAAAAATATAAGAAAATCTCCAATTGCTATTTCGTTTTTATTGCAAGAGAAATATTAATGCAAAAGGATTACATAATAATATTAATTAAATGTTCGCTCTACGGGGATATCGCACAATGCGTATAAGCTCTTCTAAATTTAAATTATAAGTTATGTCCGCCTCTATCGATATAGTTGCTAGACACGGGTGTACTCCTAAAAGAAATGGTGCCAGGGTCTACCTTGGAAACAAAAATCCAGAGCACGAAGTGCGGCATTATTATTATTATTATTATAATTAATATAATTTATTATAATGAATCTAAAAATTTTGATAGTTTTAAAAAAGTACCAGGGCATCGCCTTGGCCCGATTACACCCCTGTTGCTAGACCAACTAATCTTTCTTGGGACATTGCTGTTTGCAAATCATTTTTAATCAGTTTAAGCTTGGAAAAACTTCTCTCCGCACTTGCTACGCTAAGAGGAATTGTTAACAATATCCTTAGGGCGGTGGTTACGTTGGGATAAATTTCTACAAGAGTTTGGTTATTTAAATTGTACATGTTTTTGGTCATAAAATGTTACAAAATATGACTATTGTTTAATTGACCATATATTTAAAACGTATTTCTGTTCGTACAAATTGCCTACCGCTTTCGCTAGTAACTGACTAGCTTTCTCAAGGCTTGTACAGTACAAAAAATGGTAAATGCAAAAAAGGTTTAAGAATACAAAGAACCATTAGTACCTGTTAGGTAGCTAAGGTAACACGTTCGCGTGACATATCTACTCAGTATCATGAACACGCGTTACGTGTAAACGCGTAATATGATTATTCGCGTACTGTAGCTCTGTTGAACTGAGGGAATTAATTAAATTTTTCCAAGTATCGTTCAGTATGGCTCCCTGATTTCTGTTTAGGTTACTGCCCGTACGTAGTACAACTGCTGCTTCTTTAAGTAATCGATGTCTGTAATCATTATCTACGTAGGGCATAGAGCTGTTATTCCAGTCAATAGTGTGGTTCGAAGTTGAAAACTTCGAACCACACGATAGAGTGATGTCCCAATCCGGAGGTGATCGTTCTGTTGTGATTAACATCGCCAACATGTACTTTCTGTCTTATTTCCAGGCTTCTCGAAGTCTGTCCAATGTAGGAAAGACTGCACGTGCAAGGAATATTATACACACCTGGATATATATAAAATGGAACACTGTCTTTCAGAGATCTTAGGAACTGTCTTATGCTATTTGTTGGTTTAAATACACCCCTGATGTTATGGGTCTTTAGCTTACAGGCAGAAAGGCTTTGGTTGGGGCAGTTGCAAACGGCGCCACTGGCAGGATATTTTGTCAAAGAATATACAATGGAGTTACAGAAATGGTAACGCCGCTGTTTGCAGTGGGGTATTCTTACCTTCCGTAACGTAAATTTTTATTAGGATAAGTTCGATTCTCGTCGCGACGGGAGGAATCTTTATCCGGACGATTTCAATCGAAGGTGAGTTAGCCGATCTCATACGGAAGTAGCAGGGTTTTTTCTCCCGGAAATTCAGGTTTTTCATCCCGCATACAGACAAATCGGCCCTTCAGAACACACGCAATTTACAGACAAAAAATACTAGTTGTGGTGGGCGGTAGATGGCGTTGATTCGTAGTAGAGGTTCGGTGTAGTGGTTGAGACAGTTGTAGGTGTCCTCCCGCGATGAGACTTTGGACTCGTTGGAGGTTGTCAGGGATAATAATAATAAAGTGATTGGTCAGATGCCTATTAAATATCAACATATTTTGTCTGTAGATTGTAATCGGTTTGCCTTTTTAGAGGGGATAAAAAATCGTTTCCGGACCCCCCCAAAAAACACACACCTCAGATTTCTTCGCGTTGTATTTGGGATTCGAACCCAAGTTTTTTTTTTTCCCCTAACCAAAAGACACTGTGAATACCGACTGAGCTGCGGAGACTCTCCCTTTACATATATCAGCAGACAATCATTAATCTGAAGAGTGGGAAACAAAACTTCCACAGACGTGTTGCTGTCAGATGTGAGTAGTAGGGGAGGCTCTTTTAACCAAATGCTTCCGGTGGGCGTGGCTTCATGAGTCATGAATTTCCCTGAGGTCATATGTGTCAATGGCTTCAGTTGTTGTGTTTTGGTTCGCGTATGGAATTATGGGTGATTTTTTTAGTTTGCGTATGGAATTATGGGTGATGGTTGAGATAAGGATTGGTGTTGTGATTGGTGGGACACTTTAAACCAAATGCTTCCGGTGGGCGTGGCTTCATGAGTCAGGAATTTCCCTGAGGTCATATGTGTCAATGGCTTCAGTTCTTGTGTTTTGGTTTGCGTATAGCATTATGGGTGATGGTAGAGATAAGGAATCGTGTCGTGATTGGTGGACACTTCTGACCAGATGACGATCAAGATAAGATAAGGAATCGTGACGTGAATGTTTGTTGTTATGAGATGTAGATAAGTGATGTCATTTGTTATTTGTAAATAAGTGATGTTGTTGTTTTGAATGGAAAAGGAAGATATATTAGAGATAAGGAATCGTGTCGTGATTGGTGGACATTTTAAACAAGAGCAAGATAAGATAAGGAATCGTGATGCGATTTGTTGTTGTTATTAATTTTGGAATTTCACTGGGGGCCCTCGTTTGTCGGGGACATCACGTGAATAATTTAATTATATATACTAATGTAACTCAAATACACTTTTTTTTTCTTCTATAAATGATTGTACTAATTTTCCAATACATTTTTGGGGTATTTCTTTAATGTTAAAGGTTGGGAATTCTTAGAGTACGTCGTGATGGCCATTGTGATTAGATCTTCTGAATAATTAATTATACTTGTGTCCCTTAAACACACACACATTAGACATGAAAAGTCGTTAATGTATCCATGTTGGTACTTTAATATGTATCCTATGATTATTCTTATGAAAAAAAAAAACTATTCAGTATTAGAACTACACTTACCAAAAAACATACAAACAGTGATTATTGTATTATAATTATAAATTGTTATGTTCAAGTTAAAAAAAAAACTTACATTTCTTTCCAGAATGGGAACATCTTAGTACTATCTAGGTTTTCTGAATATTCCAAATTGTTGATTAACATATATTCACAGAACACAAACACAAGTCTGAAAAGACATTTCACTTTTTCATTATAGGTTACTGTGGCTAACATTTATTCACACCACAAAACACACAAAACATAGGAGTTGAAAGATATTTCTGTAAATAACCAGAAAAGCTAGTAGACTACTTAATTTGCATTACTATCCGATTGGTTCTCTTGTATTAAGTCTTTCCCACTCTTGCCCAAGCTTGGTGGGAAAGTCTATGCAGCGTTTTGTTTAGGGTAAGTGTTATTTCCGGTTTTGAATTCCGATTGCTGTTAGAGTATGGAATTCTGACAAGTGAAATTATTATTATTTTTTCTTTTTCAAATTGATTGGTTATTTTCTGTATTTTACTTTTAAAAGTCATATTCTAACAGAATAACTGAGCAAAATTAATATATATATATATATAAAGTGTATGTGAATTTATTTTCCAACACTGTATATTTCTCATTAAGTCTTATCTTAAATATATCTCACTTATCCGCTCGCTGTTTGTTGTACGTAGGTGAGAAATCGTATGTTTTGGTTCGAACTCTTGGTTTCCGTCGGGAAATTACCAATATAACTATTAATTTTACCTTCGATTCCTTGTGCTTTTAACCTATTTCTGTAAGTGGAATTTATTTATTTTATTTATTTTTTCTTAACATTAGTAAATTTTAAGTAACTGATATGAGACAAACAAGGTTTTGAACTCTCCGCAATTTTTCTCCAGCAATCGTTTTAAGAGTTTTTGTAACATGTCGTTGGTTTTAAATATCTAATGGCTCTGTAAAATAACCAAACGCTAACAGTATTGTGACTTTTCAGATGAAATCTTCACCACTAAAATTCTAGCTATTAATTTAATACCCGATTATTTCTGTTGCTTCCAAGATTTGAAAGGAGTTTCTTGAGATATTTGAGGGCTTGCATGAACAAATAAGACTTTTAATTCAATGAATCAAAAAAAAAAAATTCTCTGGTTACTTTGTGGCATGAAATTTCATAAGGAAAAAAAAATGTTATCGTCCTTCTTAAATTTGTATTACACATCTACGACACCCAATTTGTTCATTTAAATTTACATATTTTATTTGAACGAAATATTATTTACAAATTGTATTTACTGAATCTAACAATACAGAAAATAAATAAATTGAAAAATACATCAAAGGTTCTTCCATGCTTGTGGAATGCCATCGTATGGTTTTGACAATGTGACTCTCATCTGAAATTTAATTTTTCATTTGGTGTTCGTTGGGAATTTATTACTATAGTACAATTAAGGGTTGCATATTTATATTTTAGAATCCAATACATATATGTCTGAGAATTATTAAAAGCACAGACTCTTTTGTTATGTTTCCAAAAGCATTTAAAAGTACACGTTATGTTTTCACGTTTTGGGCATCCAATTTCATTTAAATCAAGAACAGGCCTCCCTATTAACATCCCTACATGTTTTTGATTTTTCTCTTCCTTTGGCAAGTAATATATGATATTTCCATGTTGATTCTATCATCCAATTTCTTAGTTTGTCCAAAGATAGTGAACCAATTTCCCACTTCAGCTGATGGTTATATTTTATTAACCAAGAATTCTGTTTTTTAACTCTTTCAGGTAATTCTTTCCAACTACAAGGTGATTTTGTTAATGTATATCTTACACTAATTCCATCACAAATACAAATTTCTTTAGGAAATAAATTTGAACTCTTATTCAAAAGAAATTGGCAGTCAATTATAGCAATGATAAGGGAATATCGTATTTTTCACCCAATGTCGATTTTTCATTATCGTTTTCCTTCATTCTTCTTCTTCTTAGATTACTTCATATGGCACCACAAATAAATAGTTATTTATTATTATTTCACTGATTATTAGCTCTGATCGTATACTTTATGGTAACTTTTGTTTTCCAAAATTCTAAACAATTAGAACTTTTCACAAAGAAACTTTCAAAGAATTTGTGGCCCACCCATTATTTTTACATTACCAAACACAAAACACCACAACACAAAACAGCAGCTGCAGTGGATGAATGATTACCTTAAGTCCAAAGTCACTCGACTATATGGTATTTTCTTATAGTACTGTTTACACTTACTATGCCCTACCCTGACCATTCATTGCAAAATGAACCTTTTGCACAGATGACTCAACGACATGTTTTCACATGCTGCTGGTTATACTGTTAGTGTGTTTTTATCTTACTTTGTGTGGGGAAAGGTAAAATTTGTATATGTGTTATCTGGAGAGTGCAAACATTTTTCTATACTAAACTTTAAGAGTTAAAGTCACGTTTTGTTGGTTTAATTAGGTGTTTCTTTCTTTCTCTCTCTCTCTCTCTCTCTCTCTCTCTGTAAAATAACCAAATTCTAACAGTTCAGATTTTCGATTATGTGAACGATTTGTTTTCAGATAACTCAAATAATGTCAATAGGTAGCATTAGACAATTTCTAAAATAATCAATACATGGATATTCGTTTTCAACACTTTTTTTCCTGTCCTGGCATTAATTTCACAGTTGTGATTTTTTTTAAATAATTAAAGAGAATTGCATTAAGATATAAAGTTGTGGATTTAAATATCAAGATCTAATCAGAATAACTGAGTAAAAATTCACTGTGGAAAAACACAACAACAAAAACACACATCTTTGTTCATTTAAGTTTACAAATGCACATTTTATTTTGCTGAAATACTATTTACAAGTATATTCACTGAGAAAAATTCGAAACATGTAATTACCTAAAAATATTTCACAATATTTAGTTTAGACTCTTAACATTTTCCAAAGAGTTCAATGAATAAAATTTTTGTTACTCACTGTATCTTGGTTACTTTACATCAAAATAGCTGGTCATGCAAAAGAATTTTTAAATCAGATACCATGGTAACCACACTGCCATACGTTTGATATTGTGTCAGTCTGGAAATGACACCATGCCTCGCTAAACATTCTGTGTATTCTTTTGTCAGCAAATATACACTAACAGTTTTTGTAAAATGTTCGTAAATGTCAGAAAATAAAGAATCTTTATCGAATTGGATAAAATCTTGAAAGTCTAATTTTACCATTGATGAATTTAAATGATTAGCGATAATTTTTCCCATTATATGAACAGATGGTAATTCAGTTTCCAAAATTAGTAAATGATTATCAATGTCGTACATTTTGGGTGAAAATCTCTCAGCTTCTTCACAACTAATAGAATAAACCTTACTTCCATCAGCTCCTGTATCATCAAGTATTAGTTCCCCATCTTGGCATTTCAGAATATAACACTCACCGAGGTCCATTTCGTAGTTAACTCTTCTTTGCAAGTAGCCGAGGATATCAGCCCACTTCCTGCATAATTTTTCCCAAGTGGTCCTGGATAAATACATCACATTGTACGTGTCTTCTAAAATAATAATCGGTTTCCATCTTCTTAGAGCTAGGTGAAGAGTTTTGTCTCATGCTATTTTGCTAAATTAAGTAGTCCACTAGCTTTTCTGGTTATTTACAGAAATATCTTTCAACTCCTATGTTTTGTGTGTTTTGTGGTGTGAATATATGTTAGCACAGTAACCTATAATGAAAAAGTGAATTGCAATTTTCAGACTTGTATTTGTGTTCTGTGAATATATGTTAATAATCAACAATTTAGAATATTCAGAATTAATTTTGCTCAGTTATTCTGTTAGAATATGACCTTTAAAAGTAAAATACAGAAAATAACCAATCAATTTGAAAAAAAAAAAGTAATAATTTCACTTGTCAGAATTCCATACTCTAATAGCAATCGGAATTCGAAACCGGAAATAAAACTTACCCTAATCAAAATGGCGCATAGACTTTCCCACCAAACTTGGACAACTTTAAGATAAGACTTAATGAGAAATATTCAATGTTGGAAAATAAATTTACATATACTTTATATATTTATTAATTCTGCTCAGTTATTCTGTTAGAATATGACCTTTAAAAGTAAAATACAGAAAATCACTAATCAATTTGAAAAAAAAAATAATAATTTCACTTGTCAGAATTCCATACTCTAACAGCAATCGGAAATAACACTTACCCTAAACAAAACGCCGCATAGACTTTCCCACCAAGGTTGGGCAACAGTGGGAATGAATTAATACAGAGAACCAATCGGATACTAAAGTAAATTAAGTAGTCCACTAGCTTTTCTTGTTATTTACAGAAATATCTTTCAACTCCTATGTTTTGCTCAGTGTTTTGTGGTGTGAATATATGTTAGCCACAGTAACCTATAATGAAAAAGTGAAATGTCTTTTCAGACTTGTGTTTGTGTTCTGTGAATATATGTTAATCAACAATTTGGAATATTCAGAAAACCTAGATAGTACTAAGATGTTCTCATTCTGGAAAGAAATGTAAGTTTTTTTTTTAACTTGAACATAACAATTGATAATTATAATACAATAATCACTGTTTGTATGTTTTTTGGTAAGTATAGTTCTAATACTGAATAGTTTTTTTTTTTTCATAAGAATAATCATAGGATACATATTAAAGTACCAACATGGATACATTAACGACTTTTCATGTCTAATGTGTGTGTGTGTGTGTGTGTGTGTGTGCGTGTTTAAGGGACACAAGTATAATTAATTATTCAGAAAACCTAATCACAATGGCCATCACGACGTACTCTAAGAATTCCCAACCTTTAACATTAAAGAAATACCCCAAAAATGTATTGGAAAATTAGTACAATCATTTATAGAAGAAAAAAAAAGTGTATTTGAGTTACATTAGTATATATAATTAAATTATTCACGTGATTTCCCCAACAAACGAGGGCCCCAGCGAAATTCCAAAATCAATAACAACAACAAACATTCGCGTCACAATTCCTTATCTTATCTTGATCTTGATCTGGTTTAAAATGTCCACCAATCACAACACGATTCCTTATCTCTAATATAGCACCCTTTTCCATTCAAAACAACAACATCACTTATTTACAAATAACAAATCACGTCACTTATCTACATCTCATAACAACAAACATTCATGTCACGATTCCTTATCTTATCTTGATCTTCATCTGGTCAGAAGTGTCCACCAATCACGACACGATTCCTTATCTCTACCATCACCCATAATGCTATACGCAAACCAAAACACAAGAACTGAAGCCATTGACACATATGACCTCAGGGAAATTCCTGACTCATGAAGCCACGCCCACCGGAAGCATTTGGTTAAAAGAGCCTTCCCTACTACTGATGTGTAAACATTATAAAAATGCACACTTTTATATTTTTAAACAGAGGAGAATGTTAAATGATAAAAGGTTAAATTAAATTAATTTAACCTTTTTCAGTTTTGGCTCTCTTAAGGTTTCTGTTTTAAGGGAGCGATTTGAGTCTCCAGGGGTTTGATGTTTTCCAGCAATGCCTCTTCCGGGTCCGTGTCACTAGATGCTTCCCCCTGCAATGGATTTTTGCACGTATGCTTTGCTACGGAGTGAAGTGGCTGCAACTTCCTTTAAGTAAAGGCGGACTAATTTATCTTAAAATTTAAGACCTTCAGCAAAATTTGTGTATCCATTGGAATTTAGTTCCAGTCAGATCATCGTAGGCGGGAAACAATTCACCCACAGAAGCGAGAGCCGTCGCTGGCACAGTGCCAAGAAGAGTCAATTCATGTTGAAGGGGAGAGGGGAATAAGACAATGTACGAATTCGTGACCAACGCGTGAAATCACGTGCTTTATGAGTAAAATTTTCCGACTGTTGTACAAGTAAAATTGTGAACACTTTAAAAACTAGAATTTTCATAAACTCGGGTTTTTCATCCACCAGAAGAGGCAATCGACCCTCTGAACACACGCATCTGCAGACACATCGGGAGGCATAGGGATGACCACCTTATCCTCGAGACGGTTGCGGTTGCAAGAAAAAGAACCCTCGACACCGTAAAAAGGTAGAAGAGGGGGATTTAGAAAGAAAGATAATAATAAACACTCATCATTGATTAATCTGTTATCGGAATGGATTCCCTTCTTCTGCCATGGCAGAAGTGTCGCAGGGTCTCGCATCTGTGGTGTCGGACAGTGCAGTTCTCCGAATGGCAGGAATTTAATGAAATCTCTTATTTTGGAGATCCAAAACACAACTCCACAGACAGATTTATGCCACATGGGAATAAATATAATCCGAGACAGGCTTCCGTTGAACGTAGCGGGCCGAATGGGCGACGCCTCCGCTCTCGAAGCAATGAGCTCGAATCCCACAACGCGCACGGATATTTCTGAATGTCTTCGGGTGGAGGATGAATTTCATCGCTCGGTGCGACACCACTTCGCTTACTGGAGAAATGAAATGGCTTGAAAAACTTCCATGCCTTTTGCAAAAAAAGATAAAATTTTAAACCAATCTGCTCTCTTCTGTATCGAGTCAAGTATTTCTTCAGAGCATTATGAAAAATCCTTTTATTTATTTATGCCGTCAAGGCAATGGTTGGAATGTGTTCATGCCAAGAGACGCTTGATGACAGGTTAATCCCAAGAGGATAAATTTCGTCCTGTCGAGAGATTTCGGTGTGTTGTCAAAGGAGTGGAACTTTTTTTTTTTTGGAAGGGGGGGGGGATAAGACGAGTGTCGAAGAATGGTTTGCAGATAAGAATTTAGAGCACTGTAAGTGTATATGTTGTGGCGCTTTGTGTCGTGGAAGGTTTTTTTTTTGTGTGTGTGTGCTGAGCAGTGGCTGTTAGTGGCTGTTAGTGGCTTGGAATCGTGGGACGCTGCAACTTTCGAAATATACATACACACACTTTAAATACAGTGTATACATGTTTGGATAAAATATCAAAATTATGGTAAAAATTTAAAAAAAAATAATAAACATGAAAAAATATTCTTTGTTATCGATAAAATTGTACAGTTTGGTATAATTCAAAATTACTTAAAAATAAAATCCATGATCATAACCCCAATAATGTTCTAAAATAAAAACTATAACAAATGCTATGTCTTTAATGGTAATGTCCAAATATTTAAAGAGACGGAGTAAACACGATAAGCACTACGAACACTACTACTGGCGCAAACTGCATATAAACAACAGTGGAACTGCGAGACGGACAGTGCCGCTTTCGCTAATAGCTCGTATCTCACTGTGACGCGCATATGCTTGCGCGTGTAGCAATATGACACTGTAGTAAACACAGTGCTGCTAGAGTCTGGCGCCCTCCTAAGTGCTACAAGATGGATTTTTATTATTTTTTATGCAAAATAAGAGAATTGTATACAATTGTTGATGATAAAATTAAATATTAGAAGCAAATATAAAGAAATTAATAAATATATTTATATATCGAGAAAAATTGGGGGTGCTACAGTTCCGCAGTGCCTATGCACGAGCTGCCCCTGGTGCGGAGTGTAGTGTCATCAGCAAAACTGTATTGGATTACTTGCCAGTTGAAGTTCGTCACTGAAATCTGGTCGGATGTGCGAGAGAACAGAATCTTCAAGAATCCTAGCATTAGTTTAGAACAGGGTTTCTCAAACTTTTTCTATGACGGAACACTTCACAAATCCAGAAATTTTCAAGGAACACCTTGGTTATTTTGTAATGTATTAATTAATAATTAATTGGTAATTTACCTGATTTTGTATTATTAATTAATAATCGATAATTATTAATTAATAATTAATTACACATCAATTAAATTAATTTGTGCTGATTTTCATTGGCAAATCCCATTTCGATCACCAAAAATTTATAATATTATTCTAAGTACTTTCGAGTGAATGCAGACTTTTTCTCCTGCGTACTGGTAGTTTTCCCTTCCCTTTGAACATCCTGGAGATCGCTTTGTAGGCTGGAGGTGGATGAATCACTATCTGTTGCGTCACAAACACCTTCAATAAGAGATTTCTCAACACCAAAATTAAACAAGGTCTCTTGTCTCTTATTCATATTAAAATTTAAATCTTCAGGCCTATTACTTTTAAAAACTCACGGCACTACAGATTCGAAACTTTCACCCTACAATACGAACTTGCGAAGAAAGTATTCAGTATTACTAGATTTGAGAACTGGATAGACTACCTTGATCTTCAATTTCAGTGGAAAATTTTTCTTTATACTTCCTTGCTGATTGGTCACTAACATTTGCAACACAGATGTCATTTCCTTCAGTTTTGAGAACAGAGGATACGCCTCCCATTGTTGTAATCGGCTTGCAGGCAATTTTTATGATCGGTCATAAACAGCGGGATTCCCTTTCCCAAATGTCAAAAGGTTTCGATGTGTGCAAATTAACGATATTCATGAATACTTCCACGTTTAAAAATACACTGCTTGGTCACTAACATTTGCTACGCAGATGTTATTAGGCGTACTGGGTCTGAGCTTCTCGACATATTCACGAATATTATTCTCCTCAGAATATTTATACTATAAAGTATTTATTCATGAAAAATGCTTAGAAAACTAAAATGAGAAATTCCAGAAATTCTCGCGGAATACAGCTTGAGAAACCCTGGTTTAGAAGAACCGTCCACCTTCATGAGTAGTGTGAATGCAGTCAGCTAGTCGAGTACTCACTTGCAGATTAATTAAAAATGTCATTTAAAATGTCTGGAGCAGCTTAGATGGTTTCGGGCAAGTTTAGAAACTAAGTTCAAAGGACCATCTTATTTTCGATAGTTGTTGCATCTCCTGAACAATATTAAAGCAACTATAATTATACGAACTGACACGCGGTGGAATAACAGCGAGTCAAAACGCTGCGTTTCGTACTTAGCAGATATCGCGTGTCTATTTGGGGACTATTTCGCAGGAATATTCGAGTTCCGTTCTACTTCTCGTGAAATACATTGTATTTGGTTTCAAGGTTATGCGATTGAACACCGACGTGAAAAGAATGACGATTACTCTTTAGATTAGGACATCACAAGAAAAAAAAAAGGGGGGGGGGAGGTAAAGCATAAATTACGTGCCGTATTTACAACGAGCACAGTTTTGTAGCCCTTTCTGGATGGAATTCGAGTCGGCATTAACACCTCCTCTCGGTGCCGGGACAAAAGCTGCATTCAGATTCACCTTCGCCGCGGGACTTGTCTTTAGAGACGACCACCTGACAGTTTGTACAGCGAACGGCATCCGGTCGCGAGGGTGGCGTCTAGTCGTGTGACCAGAATGACTTCGGTGGCAGAGGAAAAGAGTTTCTAGCCGACATTTGTAGCTCCCCTCCCACTCCACCTTTCGGCCGTCCACGGGGAGACATCGAGGTCAACCACCGACCGCGACCTGTGTGGTCCCGAGGTCGCTGTTCCATCGGCTACCAGCAGGACAGGATTTAATGATGGGAAATGCGGCTCTGTAGCGTGATGCTATCGGGCGTACGGACTCCACCCCCACTTTCAGAATCCCCCCCTTAACAGAGCTGCTTCCGTTCTGGAGCCCTGTAAGCATTCGTTTATTAGCGAGAAGGAAATTTCAAATTGATGACAGTTTTGACACTTCACTGCTGCTGCGTCTCAAAGGATGATAAATGCGCGTTTCTTGGTGTGTCGAACTCTTTCCTCCTGTCCAGGTTTGGTCTCGGATCACCGCACGTTAATTCCACTTGAGACAATTAAAACTCGTATTTTCATTTTCTCTCGCGCTTTTCGGCCAAAAACTGGCCTACGATACACCGGGAGTGTCGTGGAAGCCGCCACTTCTTTTTCGATGGAAAAAGAACCGAACAACTATTTTTATTAACGAAAGCCTAAACTCGTTGCATTTAGTGGAAAAAAATATCTCTTTTGCGGGTCTTCACGACGGCACGAATTGCTTATGAAAGTATTTAGTACGTAATAGGCGATTTTCGACACCAGGTGCGATGTCACTACACTGAAAAAAACAGAGATGCAGCCGATCCTTCGCCACGCACGTGGCCAAAGTGTTTTAGGTCCACAACGTGGACATTTCGTGGGTGGAAATGTCACGAAAGATAGCAACAGTATGGGGGGGGGGAGAGAAGAAACACTGAAATCAACTTAATTTTCTCGTTATTCCCCGTTCTTCTTGTGAATCAAAGAAAGAAGAGAACAGCATAATTCTCTGTTCCTCGCTCTCTCATCAAAATGATTTCGAAACTTTTGGTAGAATTTTGGAACTAAAATTGTCCTATTGAAAAACGAAAGTACTGTCGACACATTTTTATGAAAACGGAATAACAAATTTGATTTAAACCTCGAGACAAATAAAAATAACCTGATAATACGCATTTGCGAAAGCTTCGTATAAAAAATATTTTCAACTACAACGAGAAGCTTTTACGTTCTGGAGCACCTTTGGATCAGCAGCAACTTTTACAAAAGGAGCAACGAGTCAGAGGCAATATCAATTTAGTCCTCGTGGTAAAAGCATTGCACGCCCTTGTTTTCACCGCCCCATGAAAGGGTGTGCAATGCACAGGGAATGGACCCACAAAATTTGGAGAGCATGTGATCAAAGTTCTGCCGCGGTAATAAACACGTTTGAGTGCGTCTTTCGCATTTCCCGAAAGAAAAATTTTGGACGTCAATAAGGAACAGTCCTTCTGAATGTCGCGTTACTTTAATTTGAAATTTTTCTTTCTTTCAATTTTGCAAGGTCTAAGACAATCTGAGCCCACAATTAAACACTCCCTACGATTATTTGGGATACTTCGCTGTAGGTTATTACGTGCAAATAAAGAATACCAAAATTGCACCTGGTGAAGAGAATGAAATGGTCACTGAAACAACTTTTACTTATTTTTTTCTGCCGCAAGCATTTTCTCCTTACAGTCATTTCCTTCGTTTGTCTCCGAGAGCCTTTCACGTGTAAAGCTTAGTCGTAGATCAAACAGCAGCGGCGTCGAAGGCTAGCGGAAAACAACTTTTCATACTCCGAACGCGCGCACAGGTTCGTTGTTAGGGTATATGCAGTCCCTAAATTCGAGAAAGTGCGTAAAAGTAAAAATAAAACCGCCGTTTTTATGGTGGAAATAGAATTTCGCTAATTTTTGTCGCCCTCCAAACTTGCCGCTCCTAGGCATTGACTTAATTGCTTAGTGGGTTACGATGGCTCCACACACGCACACACCTAAATTTAATGGTCCTGCACGCCAAACAATTGCCCCAGAAATCCTGCACATCACGTGTGGTTATATGGCGAAAAAATGTTTCGTCCGCCGTGAGCGGGAACTATTGAGCACATTAGTCGGTCAGGTCCCAATGGACAACAAAAGAACGAAAAACAAAACAGCGAGGCTTCAATCGTATGTGAAGAATTTACTTTTGAGTGCTCCAAGGCCGTACATTTCTGCCGATCGCAATGATGAACTCGGCTTCGAAAATTCACCTTCGACCGTCAATAAAACTTTGTTTTCATTGAGAATGAAATCCCGCGCGTGTTCGCCTTAACGCAGGCCTCTCTTGCTGCTTCCATTTACATCTCCGAGCATTCCCCGTGTCTTCGATACTTCGGGGGCTGCTTGAAGCGTCACCACTCGGGAATGACGAGCGGAGAGAAACGCGGATTCATTCTGCAATCTCCTCACGTGCGGGAAAGTCACTCTGCGTGTCATCATTGCTGCCACCCAGACAGCTATGCAGTGTGAGACGACTGATTTTCTCATAAAAAGACCACACAAGAACAGCACGTACTCATACCCCCCCCTCCAAAAAACCCTCCCACCTTATGTATCGAAACTTTATCGCTACGCATTTCCGCTTTCTCCTTCTCCAGTGCCATATTATTAACTTTTTCACATCCTGCAGTGACGTGGAAGCAAAGCACCTTTCGCTACATAAAAAGGACATTAAAGAGAGAAATATGAAGGCTTAGTTTTATTAATTACAAGGAATAAGATGAATAAGATTTCCAAAAGGGGAGTATTAGCTTTCTTTACTTTCAAGTATTTCCAACTTTGCCTTTTCATCAAAAAAAGCAAAAAAAAAAAAGAAAGAAAGAAAGAAAGCAAATTACCTCAGCACAAAAAGGATTGTTGACGACATTATCGGAACCATTCATAATTACTACGCGAACAAGAAGATTCTCAAAAATCAAGAAAATTTTGTAATACAGCTTCAGAAAAGTGGGAAGCGAATTTTTTTTTTCAAATCGGAACATTATTAATGAACAGAACATTTAGCGCAACTCGTGAAATATTCTCAGTTATTTTCTCGGAGAAACTGTTGCACTTCACGCGCGTGTTTTAATTATTTAGAAATTGGAACTGCAGTTTAAAGGAAACAAAAATGTCAAAAGCTCGCAATGGACACTTGAAAAGAGGGAAGTCCGTGACTATGAATGCAGCAACTTACCTCAGAAGTAAATAAGAACGAGGAAGAAAGAAATGATTCGAGCAACACGGAATTCAAAGACATTTGTACGATAAATGAAACCAAAAATGGGTTTCAATCAGAATTTTTCGAATTCACAAAATAAGAAAGAAAAAAAAAAGATTAAAGGGCGTCGACCAAAGTAAGCTGCAGACAATTCGGCCTCGATCGTATGAGAAAATTCCCTTCGTTGAAAATGGCGTTGGACCCAAACGTTTTTTCCTAACACGTCGCACGTGCCGAATGCTACCGCTGCACAGAAGCGACACATGCATGTAATCGAAATGGAACGGTGCAAAGAGCGATTCCAACCTGCTGTTCAAAGCGCACGTAGCAAATAAACCTCCAGCTATGTGGCAAGCTTATCGACGCTTTGGGCATCCATCCCTTTGCGCTGACTTTTTTACGGATCTCGTGGTGACTACTTCCAGCAGATAATGCGTGCGAAGCCAACAGGCTCGCATAGTAAGGACTCGTTGCAAAAATGACTTCTTGGTTTCGTTGGCCTCACAAGCAGCACGACGTACAACGAGCAAGCAGTTAGGCTCCATCGCTTGCCTCCACTGTCCATGACCGCGAGATGCCTCTGCATTTAAAACGCTTTCATCATTTTGTGGAGTGAACGGCGAAAGCAAGAGGTTCTGCTAACTGAACGTAAGGTTATAGAAGAAGTGAAAAGGAGAGAGAAAAAAAAAGGCCTTCTTTGATTGTAGAGTACCAAACGAAAAGTGAAGAAATGTGACTAAATTTCACGATCTACTTACTTCAAACTTGTCACATCGTAAATTACTTTGAGAAAAGCGGTGGAATAAAACGTTGAAACGATGATATTGAGAGAAAATATTCCGTTCTCCAAAAATCTTACCACGAAACGGGAGCGCATTCTGCATGACTCGAGACATCTAAACGGCTCGTATGAAGGTGAATGTCATAAGACACGGAGAAGAAAAGTTCCTGCACGGCGTTAAAGGCCATTAACAAATGCCTTGAAAGAAAGCAGTACAAGCGATGTCGAAGTGGCATAAAGAGGATTATTGGAATAAAAAGAGGAAAATGAACGCGTAAACAAAGAATTACGGGGTTGCAGGGGATTGTTAAACCGAGAAAAGGAATCCTGCTTCAGAGAAAGTGCGATGCTTCGAAGCAACACAACGTGATCGAAGGCATTCGTGGATGGCTATTGGACAGCGTCACAGCTTTCCGATCCACAGGACGCGGTGTGGATGGTTCTTTCTTCAGGTGGTCGACGATTTAAACCGACCAAGACAACTCCCGCAACAGAAGATACGAAATGGGTCGAAAACGCCCGACGTCTGGTCTCAAGGGGAGCGCTTCCACTTACGATACTGTTACATATTCATGTCTTCAAACTTTTGGTGGTAAGACTCTGGGGTGTAGTCGGGCCAGGGCGACGCCCTGATACTTTTTCAAAACTATCAAAATTTTTAAATTCATTATAATAAATTATAAAAATTACCACCTTGCCGCTCTTGTCATTTTCGTTTCAGAAAACAATGCAATCTCCCTGCCATATGGCCGTTGCAATAATAATAATAATAATAATAATAATAATAATAATAATAATGCCGCACTTCGTACTCTGGATTTTTATTTCCAAGGTAGAGCTCTGGCACTATTTCTTTTAGGACTACACCCCTGGTAAGACTGCAATCCAAACAAATCACTCTGCTCTTTTGCAGCGCGCGCCCCACACAAACACGCGTTCACGGCTCAACTGTTTGCTTTTTTTTTTTTTTTGTTATTTACACGGTCCCTCTCTCTCCTCAAAATTTATTAAAACGAGTAAAGCTATTTGACATCCCTTTTCCCTTTACAGTCTTACGGTTTTCTTCTTTCTTCAGGTATATCCTGTACTGATATCTTAAGCACAAATTTCTTTCTTATGTATTTCCTGAAGACTACGATTCCCAAGTCTTCAAATCGAATGTTAAGAAAATTCTTGTTTAACGTACAGTACTAAATAGGTTAAACAATCGCTAGGATTACTGTATATATATTGTCGTGACGACTCCTTTCTGTCGTGTTCTAAATCTATCTAGTTTCAAGTCACTTTTATGAATAATACAACTAATTACGAAATGATCACCGATCCAAAAGTAGGGAAATTTATATTTATACTGCGCCACCCTATTCTTAGATTAGTCTATATAAATAGTAGGATCAGTTCTAAATTAAGGTAACAGTCATCTCATTAGGCCGAATCATCTATTATCATTTTTACTTGGGGTTCCCGCAAGATTCGAATATTTATGAACGGTGCAATAATAAGGAATTCAGGCAAACACAATATTTAGATCAACAAAATAAAACATTTAATATATGATATGGTTAACAAATACAAGAACTCTATTTTAAAATGGAACTATACAATTAACTTAACACATCTTCTTAGGTCACTGATGCTAATTCAATGTTCTAACTTTCATATACTATTCACACTCCCAAAAACACAAATCTTCTTATCTCAAGTTAATATAACAATTTCACATTTTATTCAGTCTTCACAAATCTTTCAGCTCAATGTTTATATTCACAGCAGGCAATAAACTACGTAAGCTATATTCCAAGCAAATATATTCCCGGACCTTGAGCATCGGAGGTATATTACAGTTAATGCTAGAATAGAGAAACTTATACAACTACTCTTACCAGACAAATTCTTCAATACATCAAATTATTGAGAGAGCACTTATGAATTAACTTAATTAA
This sequence comes from Typopeltis vanoorti, assembly GCF_054136105.1. Taxonomy (NCBI): domain Eukaryota; kingdom Metazoa; phylum Arthropoda; class Arachnida; order Uropygi; family Thelyphonidae; genus Typopeltis; species Typopeltis vanoorti. Next base: position 1,656,362 of record NC_143573.1, on the reverse strand, counting down.
CATTAGCGGAACACACATAACAAATATTCTCCATAGTTTAAACTGTATTACTGTAAGTCGCACTTCACTATTCCAAACAACGGTAATCAGGTACTAATATCTTTTCCTGTTCACTTTTCTCCAAGTAACCAATATAACCTTTTCCTAGGGCAACATAGAATTTAATCGTAATCCAGATTAACTGGAACTAATCAGAATTTTGATTTTGGCATTGACTGTCCAGTTTCCTTTTATCTGATTACGGCATCAACCTTTCTTCATAACAACAGCAGTTTTCGCTTATAACATTAAACTTTATGTTTCACTACTTATAGGTTCACTTTCGAACACTATACTCATAAATCTCTGCCCTGAGGATTATATAATCTTGGTTCCGCAAAACTCTCTCCTCACTCTTTAATAATAATTCTTCTCTATACTTTTATCTATGACCTTCCCTCTTCTCTATATATCTATCTATCTGACCTTCACTCCCACCTTACTTTCGAACGCCACGCTCTACTCCACTCGTGGTTGTTTACGTGTGCGTCTCCATGACAACAGACTGCAGGTAAACATTTCGCTAATCTAATGTATGGTCTAATATTATTCATGAGTGATTACATAACATTAAATATTTCACAAATAAAAACAACAGAATATTTAAGCTACTTCTTTAACTTTTTGATTACGTATACAGTTAAATATAAATTAACACTTTATGTTACACCACATATATTTAGTTATACAAAATTCTAAACATATTATTATTTTATAAGTTAATAGCAGGTCAGATTTTGAGTAAATATTTAATTAGTAATTCTTATTTAAGGAATAATAAACAATTTTATATAAACCATGATTAATATTTAATAAGCCATGTTAAATGTGAATGAAAAATAATAAATTACATAACATAGCTTCATTCACAATTTAACAATATATATATATATATATATATAGTAATCCTAGTGACTGTCTCTGGAATTGATTTACCTTCGGATATATATAAATCCAAAGGTAAATCCATTCCAAAAAACAAAGCCCAAGAACGATTAACTCAGTGTCAGATATAATAATAACAGGGATATTACGAACAGTGAAATGTCGATCAGCAACAGACGACGTATCATCTGCTTGCCATCACCTCAGTCTGAATTATTTGCTCATCTCGTAGTTCCCTCGAATCATAAACGGAAACAACCTTATAAAGGTTGTTTCCGTTTATGAAGGACAGTAAGCGAGTCAAAAAAAATTCCGCATCGCGCAGAGCGGCTTTTCACCCCTGTAGTCTGTGCGTACAATCCATATGTCCTCCCTCTGTGTTTGTTTTGCCTGGGATGTTGTTGTGTTTGAATTATGACCGAAGTAACTAAGACGATGTCTGTAAATGCCACGTGTTCTTCTTTTGCGGGATGAAAAAAATCCACTATCACCATAGGAAACCGGCTTTTTTTATGTCTCCCACTCACAAGAAGGTTGTATACTTATAGTTTATTATTACCGTGGAAAGGAAGAAGTATTTAAAAAAAAAAAAAATTTTTTTTTTTTTAAATTCTTACTGTTCCAAAACTCTGCTAGACAGAGACAAAACGCGGAACTATTTTTGCTGCTTCAGGCCTCGAATACAGCGAGTCGGTAGTCTCACACGGCGAAATTCATCTCCCACCTCTTTAAAGACAATCGCAAACATCATATCGACGACGACATTCAGTCTATCGGTTGGAGAGCCCGTACATTAACAACTCGGTAGACCAGGAGGAATTCAAAGAGAGCCTGAAGTAACCTTAAAAATGCTCTTGACAGAATTTGAACCCGAGTGTTTCAAACGCAAGAACCGGAACTCATTTCATTGACCGTTCTTCTTCACCCATAGTCCACTGGGTTACTCCTAGTGGTAAAAGACACTCGTGGTGTCTTTTACCAGAAGTCAAGCCGCTCAGCCACCGGAGCTGATTTCGACGTATTTCAGTGATGAAATTTTCTTCTAGTCTAGCAAAGGAGCGGATTTTCCTTTTAATCTCGTATTTGTTATGTGTCCCGTATATATGGTATCTTCGAAAGTTTGCTGTAGCACTTCATCTCGAAAGCCAATAATCTTTTTTCATCTTCCTTTAACAACGTTCACATCCGTATAGTAAACAGAGTTAACAAGGCTATCCGTGACATAGAGTCTTGTAGCTGGCTGTATTTTATTGTTCTTTCAAAAGTGTCCGTAATCTCTGAAGGGCAACAGCTGCTCTAGTAATGTGTGATTCAATGTCGTCTCTGTAACTGTTATTACTGATCATTAATGACTACTAATATTAATGCAACAAGCGGGATGGAATATTTTGTCATTCCCATCCACAAAAGGTTATGCATCTAATCGTCATTACTGATATATTCAATTTAAACTTCAAATTAACATAATTTAGTTAATCATTAATAAAACGTACAATCACTGTTATATTATATATTAATAGCGATTTCGGAATTGGATAGCGAACAGTAGCAATACCACGGGTGGGAAAGCTACCCCAGAACGAGGAACTTTTTCAAGCCTTCAAACTAAGCGGAGTTGCTTCACAAAATCAACTACAACAATTTACAAAACATCCGTGTCCTGGCAACATTAGAACACGCGGCCTGTTGGATGGAGAGTGGATAAGCCGACCACTCAGCCAATTAAGTTGCAGCCATATTATCATCCATTAACCTAATCATACTTATGCTATTCAGTGTGAATACATAAATCCCTCAACATTCGAATACACACAGGCGAAGGAGGTACCCACTTATTGAACGGAACTACCTTCGCCACTTCATGAGCTAAAACAGAATTCTGTTAGAGAATGTTTCGAGCAAGAACGAAGATGCCATTATCAAATTCCTAATATGTACGATGGGTGGTATATTATGATATTTCTTAGTGAAAAGTATACACTATGACTAACTTCGTATCGACAATTTTCCTGCAAATTAATTTACCAGGACTCCAATGTTGTCAAATCTTATATATTTTGGTCTTCTAAGGCAGGTCTTACTGTACCAATCCACCTAGACCTTGATCTTCTTCTGGGTCTTTTTCTTGCCCTCCTGGCAAAGAACATTTGTCTTGCTAATCTTTCCTCTCCCATTCTGTTTTAAGTGAGCATACCATCTGAGGTTAACTCTACCCACACACTTGAATACTAACAAAGTTATTTCTTAATATCCTCGTTTTTAACGATGCATCGCTCCGGAATTTTTCCGAGAACTCTCATCTCTGTAATCTTCATATCCGTAAGTTCAAATAGGTTTAAATACTATCATGTATTCAGCTACTTGTATTTTGACTAATTTCTCCTTTTCTATATAAATTTATTTAGTTCATTTACTACCACACGTACACTTTACTAATCCTGTCTATGCTTGGTTTAGTGTCCTTTTACTCGAATTAGTTATTCTGTTTTGCAGACAACGTTGGAAGCAACTCGAACTAATGACTACGTAAGATTTCAGGTTAGATTACGAACACATCCAACTTTTAATTTTTAAAGTCTCTGCTGCGTTTGAAAATAAAAGCTCGAAAAGCAGTAAGACAGAAGAACCATTTGGCTGTGTGTTCATCCTTGATAGCACTGTTTCGTTCAATCTTTTCGCTCTCTTCGGAGGTAGGCAGAAAACAACTTTGAATTTTTAGGGTTAGTCACGCCTTGACCAACCACAAAGGTTTTCTTGACAGAATTTGAACCATGTGAGAGAGAAGGAATCAACACTTTCCTCCTTAGTCACGGCAGCGCGTATACCACTACATCGGTCCACGAGAATTAACATTTAGAAAAATCGTGCTTCAAAAGATCCCTTAAGTGAGGGAGATGGTGAAAGCAGTTTCAGGATTGGCTAATCTTCAGTCCACCCATGAATTAAGGTACAATCGGTTTACATCCTTCAGTGGGTGGGATTCGCCTGAAAGCCAAACAAGAACAACAATCTTAAGATACACTGCTTGCAAAAGTGGACACTCCATGGGCGAGGTGCATCGTGCCATGTAACGAGTCAAGTGTTTGTAGCCGGTATAAATTAGAGGAACGTGCTCCGCCATCAGTGCAACTATGTCCAGCTAAAATGGCTGCGAAAAGGGAACTGACAGTTTGAAAGAGAAGCTGTGATAAGATGTCATGTAGCAAATTGGGCCATCCCAGGACAACAGTCAGTGACACCATGCTGAGATAAAAGCGCAGGAAGTTAACTGGAAGTGCTGTCCCTAGTGGAGGACTGATCGCATTCACTGAAAGTGACCGCAGTGTGCTACGAAGATAATTATGTAAAATCCGCTATTCGTCGACCAACACGTTGATTGTCGAGTTGCTGGCATCGAGTGGAACACGAATCTGCACAAAAACATTCAGAGCCGATGGTCACAACATGAGTTTCTATGGTAGGACGGGTGTGGAGGATGCTAATGAAAATCTCTCTTACCAGAGTGCGCAACTCTACTCTGAAATTCGGAGGTGGCGTTATGATGGTATTGTCCTATTTTCCCTGGTTTGACGTCGGACCTCTTTTTGTAGCGCTACGAACACTGAACTCAGAGATCTGAACATTCCGGACAGCGCAATGCTTCCTGCTTTGTCGCATTTCTACAGAACTGACCACTGTCTCATTCAGCGAGACAATGCACTGTCATATGACTGATGTGTAACCGTGCAGTTTGTGGATATGAACGTTACCACATTTGACTGGCCTCCACAGAGCCCTGATCTCAATCCTGTTGAACATTTGTGGGATGAATTGGAGCATTGGGTGAGGTCAGGGAAGCTCAGCATTGATCGCCATCGTATGCTAGTGGAAAATATGCTCCGTAGGTTTGTTACATTTATAACAGTGAAAAGAGGTACTACATCTTAAGGTGGCTATATGTCCCTCACACTACAGCGTCCATTAACGTCTTTCTAAGCAGCGTACTCGTATATCAATATAAGGGCTGATTCACTTTAAATTTATTAGTTCTAGTTTATTAGAAATTTGAAAAATTCTCCATCTACACAGTACAAAGCAGTGCTGGTGCGTAGTCATGAAGCGGGTGTCTAACAGGGATTCGTACTCATTTTAATCTACGTAAAAAACACGTTTTGCTGATGGCATTGTATTTGCGAGGAATATATGTGGAAGTCAATACAGACTATCCTATCCTATTCTCTCAGCCATACGGCTGGTAGGGGTAGCTATATGCTACCATACTAGGGAGATGATTATGAGCAAGGTGGTTTCTCGTTGTCTTCTTTGTGGTAGTATATTTTATGACTGTAGTCGTGTGTTCACGGGCCTGTTATGAGGGATGAAAAACCTAAGTTACTGGGAGAAAAAATCCCCTACCTCGGCATGAGATTGGTTAACTCACCTTTAGTCGAAAAAGACTAGATAAAGTATATATATATATATATATATATATATATACATACACACACACAATTCGTTCTGTATATATTAAAGCTTATTATATACAGGGGCGCGCCGGCCATATGTGCAATGTGTGCGACGCACACAGGTGCCAGGATAGTAAAGGCGCCAAAGATTTGGTATGATATTTTAAATAAAGTGAATTTTGTCAGCAAAATACCGCACTCTTCATCTATGAATCTCCAACTTACTTTATTGCATTGAATGATCTAAATCAATTTTTAAATGATTATAGGTCTGATGAAACCTTCAAAGAAATTGTAAAAAGCTAAAATTAATTGCAGCAAAATTTGACGCGAAATCTGTATTTTGTAGTAGTAGACCACTGAGGCGACGTAAAAAGACAACACAATTTGATTAAGAACATGAAAATGAAAACATAGTGGATCCCGAAATTTCATTCAAAGTAATTTTTTTTCTCTGCATAATAGATCAAATATTACAATCTTTGAAGGAAAGATTTACTTTATTAAAAGAACATATGAATTCATTTCGGTTTTTGTATTTGTTAAGTACTTCACGAAATAAAGAATATTTATTATCTTGTTGTAAAACGTTACGACAAAAATTAACACACGAGAATCATTCAGACATTGACGCAGACGATTTCTGCGAAGAAATTTTACACTGTCAACCATTTATTTCTAATTTTAAAACCGATATGTATATTAGATAATTCAGTATATTTATTCAAACGACTTAATCACAGTTTATCCAAACTTTAGAATTGCTCTTCGGGTTCTTTTGTGATTACCAACATCTGTAGCATCTGCGGAACGGTCCTTTTCAAACCTTAAAATTATTAAAAATTAAAAACTACTTGCGCTCCACAATGGTACAAGTTCAATTCACTAAGTGATTTTTCTTTCTGTTTAAATATTTATTTACCTATTTCTTTACTCAATAATGCTTAATATGTTCCCATTTTATATACTTATTTATTTACTTTATTTTTTTCAAATTATTTTTGTTGTTTTTGTACCCTTCTTGTATGTTTATTATTTTTTATAAATTTTTTTTGTAAGTTCTACTTTTTTGTTCAATAAACTAATAATTAATATATTTCGTATTTCATTTTAACTCACTGATACGTTTTTATAAAGTGATTTTTTATTGGGGGGGGGGGGTATAGGGGCTCCAACTAAAGTTTTGCACACAGGTGCCGGACACTACTGGCGCGTCCCTGATTATATATATATATATATACTATCGAAAGGTTGCGAACCTAGAGTAATTAATAGTATTAGTGATGCCCGTTAGCAGGGCGGTGATCATCGAAGAAATTCATTTTTCAATAGAAACAAATCTGTTCTCTTCTGTACCTTTCAAGAATGTATACCGTCGTTTGTTTGGGAAACCCTTATCTTCGGCCTCAGATTGAATAACTCAATCTCGGATAAAATGGATTACTTGCAGTTCCTTGCGCTGTTCAAACGAGGCTCTGTATGAATCAAAAGTAGTATTTCCGACATTGCTGCGGACGTACACTAAGTTAGAAGTCTGAATTCAACGTTTTTACGTTGAATACGCAATTTCGTACGAAAAGCAATGCCATCAACTCCGTGCTATACGTGATATGGGTTTTATAAATCATCTGTAAGAAACCAAATGACAGAGAAAAGATTTCATTCAAATTTTTTTCCGTACAAGATTTCCAGCTTTTGTATGATGTTAAAAGGATCCCAATTTCGTTCTCATTTCAATATGCAGCAATTTGTAGCGTAGCGGATTTTTTTTTTTTTTTCCTGATTATGTAAAGACTCAGCGTCAACGATGAGGATTTGATTTTTATTTAAGTAACTCAAGAAAAGCGGCAACTGAAAATAAAAGCTTCAAATTAGCACGCACTGGGGCATTGATGATGTACGAGTGGGGGCTATTTTTTGCTATAAAAGAGCTGTCGCCCAGACAATTGCGCTTATGATGGCCAATTAATTTGTGCAACTCACTATACGGAAACACAGCCACCTCTTTCTCGGACAAACCCCTCAGTGTTTAAATGCCATGGACCGGATTCATCGTAGTGCTCAATAATTTCCCCGCGGTGATCCTGACGGTCAAATCATTTGTCTCGCCAGTTTCCAAGCTTCCCGCCAGGCGTCACTACATTTAGCGCTCTCGTTCGGTAGTCAGTGTTCGTGGAAGCAATGATGAGGCTAGGCCACCCGTGGAGATCGGAGCACACAACTATTAGCCGGACCACCCAAGTGAAGTCTTCAGGCATAAGATTTAAAGTGTTCAACATGGTTTGTGATGAAGTTTCGTGATATCGCATTACAGCGTCGCCAGCACAAACGCCTATCCCCGTGGAAAAGACTCTCCAGGAAGTTGCGCCGTACAGCAGTCGAGCGTGACCACCCACTTGTTCGCCATTGGCGCGTGCTCTGAACACCCACGACTCTTCGAGCTGCCAATCCTACATCATCCATAGTTCGCGATGTCTATTCATTATTTTTCGTGTGACAGCACGAAGGTGATGTCCCATAGCTCGCAGTACTATGAGATGAATTGCGTTGTTGCGAGTGTAACGGTCCTAATCCAAGATTAAGGAAAGGACAATTGCACTTCATCATCGTGTTGTGATGTGACCCTGTTTCACCTCATAGGTGTACTGTAGTTATAAGTAACGACCTGCTGGATATTATTTCCGATGTTGGAAATTCTTCCCCCCCCTTCCCCCCACACACAACGTTTCACAGAGCACCATTTGTGTGACTTACACATGTTTCGCCGATGGCTACTCTTACTCAACCAGGCTTCGAAATATTCATGGCCACTTAAAGGAATGAGAGCAACTGTTTCAAGGGGAGGCGAAGTTCCAGGTCCTACTCATCCTTAAAAAGAAAAAAAAAACCGAACTGCTTTATTAAGATTATCGTTGATTATCGAAAATCCCACTTTCGATCAAGTCTCTTTCATTGCAGACGAAAAAGTATTGGAATTAGCAGACTGTACGCAGAAGAACAAAAGCCACGAGGGGCCTGCGTGCTCCGTATCTTCCTACTTGCAGAAGGAAAAATCATGCTACCGAGATGACAGTATCCTCTCAGACAATACACCACAGATGCATTTCAGTTTTTCAATCATGGGCAAGAGAGGTGCAATCAGAGGACAAAATGCTCTATCAATGCCAACTACAGCTTGAACAAAACGAACGGAGAGGATAGCGGGGGTCAAAGGTCAAAAGAATGGAGAAGCATAAGATGTACTGTAACTCAGCTTCCCTTGTTAACTGAAATAACTTTGCGGAAATAAAGATGTTTGTATTGCAATTAACATTAAAAAGAAAGAGAATTCAAATACATTATTTGCGTATTCCTTCGCAACGGCGGGCAAGAATATAGAACCCTTCATTTACGTCTGCGTTACTTGCAGCAATTATGATAGTTTGATAAGCACGAGTAGGATTTAAACAAGACTGCAAATGATTCTAAATGTCAAACCAAAGGGAATAATTGATTATTGTATTTTTTTAAATATATGCAGCCGCTAATGCCATAAGAACAGAATATATGAGATAATAGTGTTCTTCGGCCGATGCGGGATAAAAACCGATATCTACATATGAAACTAACTCACTTTCACGTGAAGAGTAAATTAAAATTTATCGCATGTCGGAAGAGATTTGAACCCAGGTCCTTCCAAAGAACGAATGTTGCGATGTCGTCACACCGCAACATTTTGTCGTAGAGAAGCAGAAATGGAAATTATTACCATTGAAGTGTACCGATAGCGGCTGGAAAAAAGATTCTTCCATCTTATGTCCAAGAATTTCACTCAATAAAATCAAACACTTTTCATGCCTCCATAAGAAGAAAAACCAAACCCAAGTTCCCGACAATCGGTACGCATCTAAAAACATTATCGGTCGAATTAATGCTGGTTGCAATTCTAATTTTACTTGTTTTTAACTACTTTCTTATTAATACAGGTTTATAATACCAGTGGTCATTTCTTTTAAAGCTATTTCACATTCACTGACATCTCACTCGTCATATCGGAAAGTTTTCACACTTCAGTTTTTGCATGATCAGCACTTTTTTTTTTAAAAAAACTTAACGTGGGCTCTTTCAAAAACTTCATATAACAACCTTAACAGGGTATTGCCATGTAATAAAAACTTGTCAAAAAAATCTCAGGCATGATAAAGAAATAATGATTTGGACCCTGATTTGGACCTCGCTCTAAAGAAAACTTTTTCAAGTCATTTCAGATCTCTAATAAGACGATGAAAATCATCTGCATCTAAAAATTCTGGAACATCCACGCCCATAACGTGCTGGATGGAGAAAGCAACGCTATCCATTTAGCAGCTATTTTTCTATCTATATGCAAATCTGCACCATTAAAATAACTGCTCTGTTATGGAAGCTTTTTGTTTCAACATACCGACTAGTCCACCTTCACTTGAAATGCCAATTATAGAGATTTCCCTTCTTAGGTGATATTACAGTTAACTCCCTAGTTTTGAGGTTTAGATGTCATTTCTGAGCCCGAGGTTTAATTATACTTCAAAAATTCAGCTGCCACTTATCAATTTGCATTCTGAATTTTTGAATGGTAAAGCTCTGTTTGCAAATTACTGAAAGTTCTTACTTCTTCTGTTTACTGCAGAGCTGGTATTAAATTCAGTTCTGATGTCTGCGTTGTAAGGCTCACTTGGAATTATAGTCAGGGTTGTGACGTCAATGTATTATGTCTGTTAAGTGGGTGTGCTCTTCTTTGAAAGTTGTCTGTTTTACAGATAAAAAAATCGGAATTTCGGGGGAGAAAAAAACTTCACCAACTGCTTGAGATGTGCATTTCACTTGCAAATACCCAAAGTCCACATGTGAGGAATTTCTGTGAACAAGTTGATTTACTGAAATGGGTGTCACTAAAACATACCTGGAATTAAAGCCTGAACCCCTGTACCTCCACGGATACAGTGAAAGTGCCTTTCAGATGGGATTCAAACCAAATCTCGGCAACTATAAATTTAAGAGCAGGGCTCCAGAATTTTCAGCGTCCGAAATACATTCGAAATATATTATTCTTCGCGTAATTAATTTTTTCTTTTTCATTTTAAAACATCTCATTCATTGTCGAGTTACTCGATCACGGGCGGCTGCCAACGTATTTGTTAAAGAATTTTTTTTATTATTATTTGTCACCTCCAGGGAGTCCAAAGGCTTATCGAGGGAGGGCATCTACTCTAAGTTCTGCTTCCACCACTCACAATCCACCAACTGACCGCAGCTACACCAACGCCATCTACCGCCGACCACCACTAGTATTTCGTTTCATTTCCGAACGGGAGATAGCATCTTCATTTAATTAATAAAACGAAGTCATTAAAATCTCAACCTGCCGTACTTTTCTCCTTGACCGTCCTGCCGTAACACAACAATTGATTACTTTTAAAACAGTTTTCTTTCTATACGAAAGCCCTCGTAATATTATTATTATTCGTGACACCTCCAAGGAGTCCGAAGAATATCCTCTATCAAGTTCCAAAAAAACTCCCCATTTCTCTTCCAGCTGTATTATGGTGTTCTCACTTCACGCGTCATACTTCCGGTTTTCGTTTGTCATGAAGCGGTAAAAATGTGCCGCCATTACATGTTGTCGTTACGGCGCTATACAGCAATCCCTCGTTTAGTGCGCCTAATGCGTTCTTAAAAACAGGCGCAATAATCGAATACAAAATAATCTATTAAAAAAAGTATACTTCGTTCCTCAAATTTCTTTTTTGAATCTTAATGTTTTTAATAAAAGAATTAGGGTATGTCTCAGGGCCTAGTTAAAGGAAAACCATGAAGCTGAAAGACAATAAAACATATTCAGAACATAAATTTTATTATTCTACTTCTTAACAAAGAATTGAGCTAACGTAACATATGGAGCAGGAAACATGCTGATAAAACAACAATGGGCCAGTGGCAAAATAATGAGACATGGTAGATCTTATATCAACACATTGAATTGCAAATAACATGAATTTGGGTGTTTTAAATTCTATTAAAAATGCTCCCTCTGTTCTGACATTAAAACGGAAGTAAAAAAATACCTTTATTGGAATGTATTCTTATGGCAGAGTTCAACTATAGTTCAATGTCCAATGTTGAAAGTCACTCTAGAGCACTTTGACACTTCATGTATCTCCTGCAGATCACCATGGAAACGGCAGTCATTGTTGATATGTTTGATAGTCTGTAGAATATGGTTGCAGTAACATAAGGGCAGTTTACTATATTCCACTTATGTAGGAGATAGCTACATCTGTCCTGATTCTTTGATAATTGTCTATAACCTTCTAGGAAGGATGAAGCCAGCTTGGTAGCTGCAGGGGTCTTTCACAAGAGCCATTTGTTGGCAAGTTCATAGTCCATTGTTGGTTCCACATGTTATGAGTTGAAGATGCTGGACCAGAAAAGGCTCTGGTTATGTTGTCCCAAAATGGGTACCTTGACTTCAGTCAGATTCTAGGGGTTTATAAGGGTTGAGTGGAGAGGCAGTATGGAGTTATTTGTGATTTTCTCCAGTTCTTTTAGTGAAGCTTGCCTTCTTCGTATATTTGGTGGGGATATATTGGAGAGCACTGGTAGCCGTTGCAGACGGGTGGATTTCAGGGTCCCGGTAATTCTGCACATCGTTATTTTCAGTTGGGAGTCAATAATGTTTGCATGAGCACTTCTTTTCCAGACCAGTATGCAGCAGAGTAAACAAAGGCCAGGCCTGAGATTTCAAGTATCTCGGCCCTGCAACCCCAGTTAGTTTCACTTCGTCTTGAGATGATGTTTCTCGTTTTTATTACTTTACAAATACAATTTTTGTAGGTAAGACTTCAATCCAGGTTCACTCCCAGGGAAAAGTATCAGCCTGTTACAAACAAAAATCCTTAAGTTCCAGTATCTGCATTCAGTAAGGTGAGTGTCTAATAGAGTGGGAATGAATTCAATGCATTTGAAGGAAATGGGCAGTGGAAAAGAGGATGACGCTGCAATATCAAAAAGCTTGTTAAAGTAAATGAAGAAAGACATACTGCTTTGCAGGAAGAATATTTTCTCTTAGATTTTTTAATTTTATTCATTCAAACAATTGTTAATAATTATTCGAAGTAAAAATTTACTTAATAAATCAAACAAAATAACACTTGGACAGTACCTTGAATGCTCTGAAAGAAATGAGAGAAGCTCCACCTTTTGAGAGGACATTTTTAGATAACAATGTAGGTGTATATAATATAGTTAGATAATGCATGCGGAGCTGTTCAAATAAACAAGAAAATAAAATAATAAAGCTGTCTCGGTATTTAATACATTTACTTGGCCTGAATATGTGGAAGATTTTGGATAAACATTTCAGGAAATATTTTGATCATAATAGTTTCAACATATTTGGTGAAAGAGTGGTATGAGTTGAAAGTTTCAGGAAAGCATTTAAACACACGAGAACAATGAATAATAAGGACAGGTTTTCATTTCTTTCCAACTGCTCGAAATTGTAGGCATTATATCAGCAAGTATGTCATTGTGTGAAGAGATTTTAGTCAAGTAAATCTAATAAAAGGGAAGTTGTGGTCATCGATGAATCCCTCTACCCTGAATGACATGATACATTTGAATGGCCCTTTTGTTCCAGATAAAATCAGTTGATAAGTGGCATTTTGCAACCGAGAAAAGACACATTGGAGGTCACATGAAGCCATTATGTACATGGGCTATGTTGTGTCATACATTTTAAACTTGCATTAAAAGAATATTTCTGTATAATTACGTAACATGTAGTAAGAAATAAAGAATGTAATACTTTGTATGGTCATCAATCATAACTCTTTTATTTTTATTTTTTGGTTAAAAAATTATCTAACAAAATAATATCCCTGACAATGTATATTTATAAAGAATATAAAATATTTAATAATGCTAAACACAAAACGTATTCTTATATAAGACCATCTGTTTAATACGACTATGTACAAGAACGCCTACTAGTTTCGCTAGCCTACTGTCTAGCTCTGTCAAGACTAAAAAGGTGAAAAATAATAATAATAAATGCAAAAAACAAACTAATACAGAACCGTTTACAACGGTTAGTACACCAAATTTAACACCTCGCATGACAATGTGTGTGCATGTAGCGAGATGCATCAGTTATTATTGTGAAACGCGGTACATAGTTTTTAGCGTACTGTAGTTCCGTACGCTAAAGGGAAGTTGTGGTCATCGATGATGTGGGCATCTGAAGCATCTCGCTACATACACAAATTCTCATGCGAGCTGTTAAATTTGGTGTACTAACCATTGTAAACGGTTCTGTATTAGTTCGTTTTTTGCATTTATTATTTTTTTGTTCGCCTTTTTAGTATTGACAAAGCTAGATAGTAGGCTAGCGAAACTAGTAGGCGTTCTTGTACACAGTTGTATTAAACAGATGGCCTTATATAAGAATAAGTTGTGTTTGTTAAATATACAAAGACCACATATGAATAATCTAAACGGACACATTTAATAATGCTATTTGAGAACTCAAACAGCATTATTAATATTGCATTTAAATTTTGACTTTAGCAATACTGAGTAACTCAGCTATAACACAAAGACACACACACACATATATATATATATATAAAATACTTGCTAAGAAATTACCTTTCAATCCTCTACCCAAGTGTAAGCAAACAAAGTTTGTCTGTGTGGAATCTTTACGCCTGGGCTACGTATATACAGGGACTGTTGACTTCACATCTGTTATATAATTCCCATTCCACAAAAGCAGCAAACCTATAGGACCCTGAGTGAGGTAAGGGTTTTTAATTTCATTTTCTTTATAACATAATTTGGCAACTTCTCTAGAGACCAAATATGGATATTTTTTCATACTTCAGCCCTTTGACAGCCCTTCAGACCTACTTCGTAATGAAAAATATAAGATACTTCAATTGATTATAAAAGGGAAGATAAATGGAAGAAGAGGACAAGGAAGACGAAGAAAATCTTGGCTGGCAGATATCAGACAGTGGACTGGTATGAACTCTGAGAGACTGCTCAGAATAGCCGAGAATCGCTCAAAATTTGCCAAGGTGGTCGCCGACCTCCGATAGGAGATGGCACTCAAAGAAGAAGAAGCCCTTTGACAGGAGGATGGGGTGGGGGTCACACCAGGTGATACAATTCACCATTCACTTAAAGACAATCCTAAGCATCCATGTCAACTTCAGAATTCAAACTCACAGCCTATGTTTTGGGAAGCAGATACACTACCCAACAGGCCAGTATGAAGATAAGAACCCACCCCTCCATTCCTTGTGTGTGTGTGTATATATATATATATATATTTAGCATATTTAATTATTTTCTTTCAAAAACTTGAACATCACAAAGATATAACCGTAATTATCAAAACATGCAAGTTGCGGAGCCTCCGTAACTCGGTATAGAAGAAACCCTTCGTTGGAAATACCCGAGTTTGATTTCCATCCATAATGCAAGGAACCTTTTTTTTTTTTTTTGACTAAAGGTGAGTTAGCCAGTCTCACATGGAGGTGGAGTGTTTTTTCTCCCAGAAACTTGGATTTTTCCTCCCTCAAAACAGGCAAACCCATGAACACACACATATATACAGACAAATACTTACTGCAGTGTAAGGAAGGCAATGGGAAATCACATTGTTCCACAATCGTTATTCCTTAGTAAAGTAGGATATATTGCTATCTCGCCAACCTTATGGTTGGTGAGGGAAAAAGATGCCAGTTGTGATAAACCCAACAAGCCAGCAGTGGATTTATTTATGGCTTAAAAAAATTGGAATCAAAGACAAACAGATATAAATGAAGCTGAGAACAGGATCAGTGAATATAACAACTCTTAGTAAAGATGAGCAGTTAGAGAATGTTATGACAGAGGAAATTAAATGTTTTAAGTGAAGAAGAACTTAGGTAGATAGTTTGCTTTTGGAAGGAAAATGATCACAAATCAAAAATGGTGGTGGTGGTGGTTTTATCAGTAGAGAAGTGAATGATAGAATATGCTGAAATTAGTGTAATAAGATAAGGCTTGTATTTGAATGTAATCAAAAACAAATCTCACTTTTTCAGGTATAAGCACCACAATGTCTAGATATGGACAAAAGATTATACAAGCAGCAGCAGGAAGAAAGTATTGAAAATCTTAGGAGATCTTAACGTACAAATGAGAGAAGATAGGAATAAAAAATTACAGAGCCATTTGGCTTTCATCGAAGTAGTAAGGAAAGACAGAAGTTTGAATTGACTGCAGGACAGAAATGATTGCATAATTGGAAACATGGTTTGAGGAAAGACAAGGCCAGAGTTGCAATATATGGTTGTGATGGTAAGCAAAAATCAATCAGATTATTTTATCGTTGATAAAGAATGGCACAGGAAAGTCATGAACATCAATTTTGATTTAAAAGAGCCTTTTTATAGCCACCCTTTAAGTTGTGTATGAAAACAGATAAAAAGTTTAAGCTGTTGAGGTAAAGCAAAAATGAATCATGGATCAGGTCCAAGGTCATGACTTAATTGCAGTTAATACAAATGAAGAATGGAAGAAATTTAATTTAGAGATATATTCATAAGTAGAAAAGGAAAATAAATATGCTGATGGAATGAGAGTTAAATTAACAGCTAAAAAAAAAAAAGTTTCCAGAATTTAATAAATATCACAAGTTAAAAAAAAAAAAAAAAAAACCGAATTCATAATTTCAAAATTATTTTTATTTTTCAACATAATAATCCCTTAAGACTAATGCACTTATTCCAGCGATGCTCCAGCACCATTATTCCATCCTGTAGTAGTTCTCAGTAAGATCTGCAAAATACCCCTCTACAGCTGCAATCACCTCTTGATTCGGAGAAAATTGGTGACCAGCGAGGAAGAGTTTTAGTTTTGGGAAGAGATAGAAGTCAGAGGGAGCCAAATCTGGGGAATAGGGTAGATGTACCAGCAATTCATAGTCCAGATCCCTTAATTTTCCCATTGCCAAAACACCTTTGTGGGCAAGTGCATTGGCCTGATGAAAGATGATTTTTTTTTCTTCTGCAAACCGGGTCTCTTTCCTCACAATTATTTTCGTCTACTCTGGTTAAAAGATCAGAATAATATTCCCCAGTTGCTTTACCCTTTTCAAGAATGCTAGAGGCATTTTGTTTATTAATTATCTTGATTATTTATCCCAAAACACTAATGCCATGACCTTTCCTGCTGATGGAACCGACTTTGTTTTCTTTGGCACTGAAGCTGAACAACCTGCTTCTGTCCAGGATTCTGGTGTGTAATGGTGAATCCAAGTCTCATCCATAGATAAAATTGATGCACAAAAACAGTTTTGTTCTTGTTAAAATGCTCCAAGCACTGTTCAGAGATTTTCATGCGAGTGCATTTTTGATCTGCTGTGAGCATGCGGCACCCATTTTGCGCAAAGCTTTTTCATATGCAATTCTTCATGTAAAATATATTCTACACATTCTTTTGCCATGGTTTTAGTATCAGCAATTTCACACACTTTGACTCTCCGGTCATCCAATACTATATCGTGCACTTGATCAATGATTTCTGGTGTTGTTGCACTTTTTTGGACGTCCTTCACGTGGATCATCTTCAAGGCTGGTACGGCCACATTTAAACTCGGCAGCCCATTTCTTAATTATGAAAATGAAGGAAAAGAGTGTCCATAAACTCTTAACTTTGGATGAATTTCTTTTGGCATAAACCTTTTTTTACAAAGAATTTTATAACTGCACGACACTCAATTTTATCCATTTCAAGGGATACAGACAACACTCTTGTTTATGACAGCTGTCATAAACACTCTTGTTTATGACAGCTGTATAAAACAAACTACTTGATAGAATGACTTGCAATTTCAAATGGATGCTTATGACAGATGTACCAACTTAGGGAAAAAATCTTGCCGATAGTGTTGCTATCTATAGTCGAGGCTGAGAACTTTTTATACCACCCTCGTACACAAAAGACAGAATATTATTAAGAACAAGAAAAGATTATATCAATTAAAGAACAGAAGATGCAGCAATGAGGAACCAAGAATTTTAATAAATGGTGATGGAAATCTTGTTGCTATCAGAAGAGAAATTAGGATGATGTGGAATCCTCTTTCTTGTATATACGTCTCTTCATAAAAAAAAAAATCATCTAACGCCTTTTTATTCCCGTATACGGGGAGTAGGCGAGGCCATTTAGCCCTATCTAACTTTCGGAGACTGAGTGGGCAGTTCAATCTCCACTGGTACCAATCAGAGATAGATGGCCCAAGGCTATCACTAATTAAGCGGTACGCAGTGAAGAGAGACGGCTCAAATGTGCCGCCATCTTGAGGTCCCTAACCCTAACACAATATATTTAATGTCTGAAATAATGTGGGTTCTACGGTCGATTTTCTTGAGTTTATGGGACGAAAAACCCGAGTTTCCGGGAGGAAAACCCCGCTTGCCCGTGCCAGAGATCGACTAACTCGGGAACCGGTCGAAAAAAGGCTTAGAAAAATTTCCTCTAGTCGCCGACTAGACTCGAAACCAAGTCTTCCTTCGTGCGGCCAAGCGCCGTGGTGTGTAAATGCCACATCCACTGAGCTACACAGGCTCTTATGTCTCTTCATCTATGTCCCAAATATCTTTGAAGATTTCTGTAGATGTTGTGAACTGTGTTGAAACAACTAAGACTCTGAGGCCAGTTTAGTGTATAAGTGCATGTTTCTGGCTAATTTATTCATTCCTCAGCATTAAAAAATTTCCCCATTTCTAGGAGGAAACCTTGTCATCGCCCGAATGTGAGAGCAATGAAAGGATAGACATTGCACCAGAAATTGACAAGGGAGCAGAAGGTTTGGCTCTTGTTTAAGAAGAAAACGTTTTTTACTTTTGGCCTTGATTATTTCCCTCCTTCCAAGCTGTTATATGCTATAGCCTAGTGTAAGTGCAAACCTGACATACTTGTCTAGAGCCTACACTTCATCAAATTCCTGATACGTACTCTCAGGGGTATACAAGATATTATAATAACAATATATTAAAGTTCACATCATTATTAACTTCCTCTCAACAATTTCCCTCCAAATTAATGTAATCTATCAGGACTTCAGTATTGTCAGATCTTATATTTCAGTCTTCCAATGCACCCTCTTACTATATCAGTACACATAGCTATACCTTGGTTCCCCCCCCCCCCCAAAAAAAAACCCTGTTTTGTTAACTATTCATCTTAATTCTGTTTAAGTGACCTTAAGTTACTCAATTTCCTCGTTTTTAATAACGATATAGCCATTAATATCACCTATCAACTCCTCTAACCTTTCTCAGAATTAGCTCTCTGATCGACAAGTTAAAACTGGTTTGAACACTAATGTATGCAACTAGTTAAGTATTTTGAGTAATTTCTCTTTTATTCCATCTAAATTTATTCAGTTACTCAAGATACCAGTTTTGTTCATTCTATTATCCATTCCCATATTAAATTTGCCATCTCTCCTAAAAACTGTGCCTGCTGAAACATTTTACTTGCTCTACAGTTCTTTTTTTTCATGATGTATTTGATGTTTTCCATGTTACAACCTATTTTTCATAGTCTGTCTTTATATTGCTGACTTCATACCAAATTTATCACATCAGTTATTCAATTTAGCTAGAGAATTCTATACTTTTAAACTATAATTTTAAACTTCAGAACACACGCAATTTACAGACAAAAATTACTAGTTGTGGTAGTGTTGGAGGTGGGCGGTAGATGGCGTTGATTCGTAGTAGAGGTAAGATGTAGAGACAGTTGAAGATGTCCTCCCGCGATGAGTCTTCGGACTCCTTGGAGGTATCAGGAATAATAATAATAATAATAATAATAATAATAATAATAATAATAATAATAATAATACTTGCAATATTATTATACGATACCTCTAAGGAGTCTGGGACTCATTGTGAGAGCACACTACACTACCTTACATATTACATTCACACCACCATCACCTACCAGTCGCTAATATAACACATCATCTGCCATTACACATCACAATGCTCTTTGGATGGAAAGACCTTTTAAATTTTTTAAATAGTTTATCTGAAGGTGAGTTTAACCAGTCTCATATGGAGATAGTAGGTTCCCCATCTCCGGAAACACAGGTTTGTCACCTCACAAATCTGACCCGAAGAAAGAACACACACAATTAACAAGATAACATGATGGCCTCAAAGCCTTAGATACTTTGGTTCTACTTCCAAATGAATCACACACAAACTGTCGCTGGATACTATTTACTGCATAACAACATTTTGATCTGTTAGCTTCATGCATTCTCTGGATGATTGCATGTATTCAAGTTGAAAACCTGATATTTTTCAAAAGAATAGAGCCTATATTTCTGTATGAGAACTGAAATCTCTCTCTCTCTCTCTCTCTCTTTTCCCCCCCAGTCAACTGGAGAGAAAAAATAGTAAAAAAAAATACAATGTCCCATCGCTCTTCTGAGTGCTATGAAGGTGCTTATATCCTGACCCACCTCCTCCCCGTTATGACTGTATTGGTATATGTACCAAGAGTTCATATACCAATTCAATCATTGGTATATGTATCAAGAGCAAAAGAGTGTACCAAGTGTTCCACACAAACACAAGTTACACCAAGGTGTGAATAGTGGAGCTGGAGAAGCCAGTTGGAGCTGTAGATATTGACATTTCCAGTGAAGATTTCTGCATTGTTTACATACTGAGGTCACAGGAAAGCAACAAATGAGATGAACTCTTGTTTAAGACCATGCCTTATATATATACATACATACAAAGCTCATGGGAAAAACATGTTAAAAAAGAGAATCATGACGTCCTTATATATTAACAGGATTGAAGAATTTAGAATATTTTAAGTTAAAAACTTTGAAGGAAAACATAGATCTAATCCAAGGAGTTGGAAAATTAAAATAAGAGTTAAAAGTAAAAGTCTTAATGTTATGATACGAAAAAAAAAAAACATAAATTCAGATTCCAAGTTCGTAATCCAGATCATAGCTTCAGAAGCCGCTTGTAAAAAGTCATTCTGGTCATTCTGATAAGCACAGAAGGTGCATTCTTTTACAATATGTTGCATAGTCTGTCATGGAGCACCACAGTCATATTCTGGAGATGTTTGTTCCATTTATAGAGAGTATCTCTACATAGGCCATGGTTTGTCCAAATACTATTTAGTACTGTCCAAGTTTTGCAAGGTAGATCTGATCCTGCAATGATTCGATCACCTTTAAAGTTATGCAAATATTCTTTCGTATTTTCCTTCCACGTTTCCTCCCACTTTGTTAAAGGATTAAAATTATTTAGCACTAGTTCTTCTCCAGCTCGTAGTGATGGATGGCGAGATTTCAATCTATTGACGTTAAGAGTTGGGAGATCCTGATGAATAGGTAGGTTCGGATTACCAGCAATTTTTTGAAATTCACGGACTAAAGAATTCAATCTACGTAGTTCTGTAGGAATAATGCCTGCTAAAAGAGATAACCAATATGTTGGAGTCAATCTAATAGAGCCTGTAATTAATCTTAATTCATCATGCCTTATATAAAACGGCTCTGATAGAAAACAGCTAATGGAAACAGAAGTTTAAGCATTGGAACAGATGATGGATATAACCAGAAGCGGCGCTAGGGTCTTAGGCGTCCGCATGCAATTTCTATCTAAGCGCCCCTGTAACGATCCGGGCGTGTGTGGTTCTGCAGGCACGAAGGGGGTGTCTCCCCGGCGGTGGCGCCCCCTTCGTAGCGGCGTCCATATGCACCGCATGCTCTGAATGCCCGCTTCCGCCGGCTCTGGATATAACCATCAACAAATCCAGTCCTACCCTACTAGTCCACAGAAACTAATATTAATGGCATTCATCCATCCTGGCATAAAATTCTCATTTTCTCATAGAAAATGAATATCAATGGTTACTTGGAAGTTTCATTAATCTGTATACTCAATGTGGTCTTAATTGTTCATTATCATAATAAAAATATATTTGTTAGGCTGTTCCTTTCTTGGAGATAAACTTACAAATTCACCAAGGAAAACTTTTTCTAGAATAATTTTATTAAAAAAGACTAGAATAGGCAATAGTAAATAATTTCCAAATGGAATAACACTATACCTAAACCATTCAAAGCCAAGAGTTTTCATTTTACAGTCCTAAAATTATTTGTTACTTTAGTCCAAATCCAGTATAATTCATGAATGTAGCATGAACAGAAGTTGACCAATCAGACACCCTCTGTCCAAAAAGAGACCTTTGATAGAAAATAAAACACAGGCCAATTATTCCAATCAATATACTTTCCCTCAGCTTCGATATAGCGTTTGACATGGTCAATTAATTCGTTAAATGAGTTTTTTATAACGGTTTTTGGGATATTGTTGAGAATCGTGGTTACTGCCGCTTGAATGTTTTCAATGGTTTCGTATCGCTTTCCTTTCATCGGCAAATGAAGTCGGGAAGAGACAGAAGTCGCAGGGTGCTAAATCAGATGAATACGGCGAGTGAACCAACACATAAACTTGGTTTTTGCTCGAAAACTGTCTCACAATGTTCGAACGATGAGATGGTGCATTATCGTGCAAAAGTGACCAGCTGCATGCATCACGATATTCATGCGGTACGTGACGAATTCTCGCTATCAGTCGCTTCAAAACTTCGAGATAAAACTCACCATTGACCGTTTGGCCAGGTGGAACGAATTGTGGATAATGCCCTTGGAATCGTAGCAACAAATCATTGTCTTTACTTTTGACTTCTCCAAGCGACTTTTTTTTCGGATACCTCTCTTCTGGTGGTCTCCACTCAGCACTAGCACTTTGTTTCAGGCTCGTACTCAAAACACGTTTCGTCACCAGTAACGATCGTTTCAAGGAAGTCTGAGTCCTTAATGAGACCCTTGCAGTGTTCAATTCGATATATTTTTTGGTCGTCGGACAACTTGTGAGGAGCAAATCGCGAATTCAATTTACGAAGGCCCAAACTCTCGGTCAAAATGTTGCGCGCAGTTGATTTTGGAATCTCCAATCCATCTTCAATCAATCTCACGGAGGATTTTGAGTTTTCTTTGATGAAATCACGCACTTTTTGGATGTTAACTTCGCTCAGTCGTTCTTAGAGAGCCGGGCTTTTCGTCGTTCTGAAGCATCTCACTACCATTTTGAAATCGCTTAAACCACTCGTAAACTTGATTCCAGGAAAACATTCATCACCGTATGCTTTTTGAAGCATTTGATGCGTTTCGATAAAACTTTTACCAAGTTTAACACAAAAGTCAAATCGCAGCTCTGTTTGAAACTCATTTGCTGACTGTTTGTCAAAACACAGTCACTCTTGGCACAATAACTCGGCTTCTAATGAAACAAATGTCAAACAGTTGACACAACACTAATGAAGGTTGCCGCTTCATTAGTGTTGTGTCAACTGTTTATGACATTTGTTTCAACTGTGTCAAAAGATACAACAGGTGGCACCACTAGTTTCTTCTATTCGGTACTATAAGATTGTAGTAACACGGAATATTGTGCTAAGGAAAGTTTCTGGTCTTCTAGTAACACATTCTGAATAGCCTATATCCAAGAAAAGTGTCTGCCAGCTACTTTAAACATTCCATAACTGCAGTCAGAGTTACCATTATAATTTTACTTTAATCTGTTTAAAGTAATAGTTGGATATGTTAACAAATCATGTGCTCTCAAATGATTTATACCATGTTAATTTATTCCACTTTGAAACTTTTTTTTTGTTTGTTGTTAAATCAACCAGAAGTGAGGTCTGTCCCAAAGAACAGAGATAGATGGAAAGAAAAGAATGAGATGTTTGTCTAGTAGTTCTGAACTTGGACAGCAAATGGATATTAACCAGCAGTTTCTTGTGATTTCAGAAGCTTAACCCTTATGATCATGATGGTTAAAATACATCAGCCATCTTAAAATGTGGAGCTATTATTTCAACAGTACATGTCAACAACTATGTTCTATGATGGAAAAACACATCACCGAAAAAGAAAAATCAAAGTTTCCAGGGGAGAGAGAGAGAGAAAAAAAAAACAAAAAAACTCAACCACTTAAAGAGACTGGGTAATTCACCATTCTAAAACACCTGACAAAGATTCCTGACTTCTGACTTGGGATTCGAATCCAGGTCTTTCCAACCATGACTCATCTAAACCAACTGAGAATAAGTATAGCAGAAGCTCTATTATATTATACCTATAGAACATGCATAAAGAGAGAACTAGGAGAAAATGAATGATGGAAAAAACACATGGTATAAGGGAATAGCATGTCATTGTTGGCTGGGTAGTAGAAGGAATTACAGATGTCAATTAATTTAATTAGAAATGAAAATGCATAACAGAACATCTAAAAGAAAGGACAGTAACTGTGAGAGAAGGATGGTGGATCACCTCTTAAATGGATTAATTTATGGATGGCATTGAACATTTTTTGGTAGAATCTTGTTGCCCCACCTAGATATGAAAACAGGAACGTAGGGTTAAGCAAATTTGGGATTTACATAGTATTAACAGTTACACAGGTAGTGTACACCTGTTTGAGAGAAAAGGACAGAGATGGAAGTCAGCTCAAGAAGAATAATCTGATCTTGCTTGGAGATCTGGATATTATCAAAGATAAGAGAATATATGGTATACCCAATTAGCAGGTGCCCACCAGGTACTAGATGAATGAGGATGGGCTGGCAATTTGGGACTTAACTAAATTTTATCCTATTGGATTAAACCACAAACATATATGATGGTGGAACATGAGATTTCATACTGGCTGGAGCATCATCCTGTTAAACAAGTTCACTGCTGTTTTCATCAGGAAACCAGGGCAAACAGTGAAAAATTAGCTATTGAAACAAACCCAAACTCAACATCTATCTAGAACAAACCTAGTGTCAAGGAAACTGAAGATAGGATCTATTAACATAAGGATTATTAATGGAAAGGATATTGAACTTGAAAAGTACCAAGTGGACTTAATTAGTATTACTAAGACAAAGAAGATAAAAACAGGTGAGATTTTATTAAATAATAAGTATAGGATATTATATTTGGGCAATAACCATCAAGTAAAGGAAGGTAGCAATAGATTCAACAACAAACATGAAGATAAACCTCTTGATTGGGGGGCACTTTCAAGTAGATTTGTGGGCAAACTTCAAAATGGGGAAATACACAATGAAACTTATCTGTGCCTATGGTCCCACAAAATGTTCTACTAATGAAGAGGTGGAAGAAGTTTTTGAGTCACTAGAGCAGCCAGCTGACACAAAGAAAATAGAAAAAGTGGTCCTTGTTGGAGATCTAAACAGCAGAGTAGGAAATGAATCACACCAGATATATAGGAAAGTTTGGGGAAAAGGACAAAGCTAATAATAACAATAAGTATTTTCTGGATTTCTGCTCAGGACACATACTAATAATTACTAACACCACATTCCAACATAAAGATGTACAAAAGTTCACGTAGAGAGAAGACACAAGAAATACAAAAATCCCGACTATGATTGTTGATAACAATATCTTCATGCTGGTTCAGGATACAAGAGTGTACCAAGGATCTGAAATTGGAAGTGACACCATTTAGTTCTAAGTAGGATAAAAATAAATATCACATTGAAAAGAATACCATGCAAGAACATTTTCAAAAGAATTAAAACTGAGCAGCTTTTACAGGAAAATTGTACTCAACTAAATATTACTGAATCGAAAATGCAAGTTTGAAGACAAGAACCAAACCTTGGAATCTGTTGAAACTGAAAAAAAAAACATTGATTCTGCTAGGGAGGCATGTGAGGTTGTTTGCAAGGATAGAAAAATAAGAACACCATGGTGGACACAAGATGTTAAAGCAGTCCTGGAATAGAAGAAAGCATACTGAAAATTCCTGGCAAATAAGATGGCAGATGCCATAAGGGAATGCAGAGAAAAATGTAAGAGCTCTAAGCCAATGTGTAAAAGAAGCTAAATATCAGGAAGGTAGCAAAATGTTCTGGAGGATATTTAAAGAGCTTAGAAATGAAGGAAAAAGTACTTTAAAATAAAAGGAATCAAAGATGACAAAGGAGACATGAAAACTGAAGATAATGACATCTTAGACATCTGGAGTAATTATGTTGCAAAGCTGTTGAAACAAGCAGTGATAGAAATTTTCAAGAGGAATGCAAACAGGCATACACATCAGTGCTTGAGGTGGGGAAAAAAAAATGCATCAAAAACTTGAAATGTGGAAAGGCAACTGGAGTTGATATTCAACCAGAAATGCTCAAATATGGAGGCATAAAAGTTTTACAATGGCTATGCTGCATAATTCAGGAAGCCACATCAGAGGGTTGAATTTCAGATGATTGGAGTAGAGCTCTCAATAGTACCCATTTATAAAAATGGAAATAAAACTAAATGTGAGAATTGCAGAGGAATTTTCCTACTTAGTATTCCAGGTAAGATCTATAACTATATGCAAGCAGTCTTGAAAAGAGGTTGAGAAAAATTGTGAGAAACTTGAACAAGCTGGGTTCCACACAAACAGTTGTCAAGATCCAATTTTCCCCTTTATGGCAAATAGCTGAGAAATCAAGGGAATACGACAAGGTGCCCAGAGAAAAGCTTTTCAAAACACTACAATTATACAGAGTAAATGGAAATTCTTCTGCAGAGCAATACATAGTCTATATTTAAGTTATAAGTCAGTAGTCAGAACTGAAGGAAATACAGGAAGATAGTTTCATGCAAAATTGTGGGTCAGACAAGGATGTACCTTATGTTCACTCTTATTCACAATCACTATTTATATGGATTGCATTATGAAAGAAAGTAGCACTAATTCTGTTAACAGAATTGGAGATATCCAACTTAGCTCTTTGTTTTATGCAGATGATATTGTATTCCTAAACACATCAAGTTCGAGTCTCTAGGATTCTCTAACTAAATTGCATAACACAGAAAACTGCAGGGTGCATTCTCAATGGAGAAACTAAAGAACAAGGAATATCTGAACTATTTACGCACAGATTTTAGTGAAGATGGGAAATTAAATTTGGAAATAAACAACAAAATAAACAAAGTTGGTATGGTGAGGAGCCAGTTGAATAAATTTATATGGAATAAGAGAGAAATTAGCCAACACACAAAACTAGCAATATACAAGTGTTCAAATCAGTTTTAAGTTATGGACTGCTGATAAGAGATTAATAATAATGAAAACCTAATTGTGTAATGCTGTCATAATAGCCTGAGCACTCCTTGAGGTACATATCAGGAAATCTATGATGACAAAGGAGATGTGGAGCGAGATCCTTGTTTTAAGAAATAAGCTGTAATTTCATAGCAATTAATTTCGTGGCTATGATAGACTGTGATAAGCACAATACAATACAGATTACTACATCAACTTAGTTGGTAAAATTAGTTCGTGGTATAGGTTACTCTTATGAATGTTTTTAAGTCCACACAGAGAGACAAACAAGCAGTATCCAAGAGAATCGTCAGTCAGCTGCAAAGGTGAAGCAATAGGGAGGTATGCCAAATACTTCTATCTTCACTCTACAACTAATCTTTGTATTTTGGGTAAATTATCTCAATTTCTCATGCAGACAGACATTTGTGCTATGAAACCAAAAATCCAGTTTTTTCTGCAAGTGAAGATTGATATATCAATTACCCTTCAGCAGTACTTTTATTTTTTTGTGTAACAAATTAAGTACTGGTATTCATTCTCTGCTAGCAAGAAAAATTGAAAATTAAAAGGATATTAAAAGTAAAAGATTTACTAATATTGCTACTTCATAGCATGATGTTTTGATGACAGAATAACAAATTAAGCAGAGAACATAGTTCATTAATATTTTTATTTATATTTATAAATTTATTGTACAAGTATATAAAAAAATAAGTAAAATGTATATGAATGTTTAACTTTTCATCCTGCACAATATGCCAGCTTCTTTCCTTATTAATGCTAGAAATAAAGGGCTGTAGAGAGAGAAAAAGAGAAAAAAAAATCGCATGCCACATACAAGCATATTTATCAATCTGTAAAAATGAGTGTCTGATGCAGAAAGGAAACGAAATGTCATCAAGCAACTTGTCTATTGTGCCCCAGTGTTGTGCTAATTTATAAATATAAAAGTAATCTAAAAGTTCAGAATGGTTATCAAGTTTTATATAGCAACTATCTATTTAATAGATGTGATTAGAAATAACATTTCATAAAATAACTACGTTTATCAATACTAAGTAAACAAGATAAAAAAATAACTGATACCCCATTTCTAAATATACTGCATCCGTATGAACATTATGAACTTGCTAATTGTTCAGGTAGAAATCTTGAACACGTGCAATAGCTCATGTTGAAAGTTATGCAGCTTATAAATTCATTATTGATATATTTCACTACAGGACAAATGGAGTGCCTGCTTCATGAGAAAAGAAAAACTATTTTTTATTGCACTGTCACATAGAAAACTTGGTTTAAATTTACACATTCAAACTCAGCCATGCAAAGTTTTGTTGAATTAGTTCATTTGGTCTGCATGAACAGAGAAATGGACAATAAGGTTTTGTTATATTTTTATATACTTGCTTTTATGTACAGGGTGTCCCAAAAGTCACCATACATAGGAAAAGTTAACTCATATTACATTTTACATTATATTGTATTTATGTATATATGTATATACATACGTGTGTGTGTGTGTGTGTGTGTGTGTGTGTGTGTAGAAAGAGGTGGCCAACACGTATGGAATATTTTGTAAATAAAGGTACATTTAGCTACAGTTTTCCATTTTCCCTATGTATGGCAACTTTTGGGACACCCTGTAGAGGAAAATCTGAAAAATACTTTAAAAAAACATTAAGACACTAAACAGTCATGACAAACGTTGCGTGTGCCCACACTTGCACATGCTATAAAATTACATACTTGACAGAGTGGTTGGTTGCCTATATCTTCCAACCAACAAGCTGCAGGTCCAAATCCCACTGTGGCACTAATGCTTATGAAAGTCTTTATGCAGTAGAATATTTTCACCACTTGATGTGAGACCATTACCTTGCTTATGGAAAGCCTGAAGGGCTTCAAAAATGTATTATAACCTTTCATGGGTGGGATTTGCAAAATACTATATAAGAAACTATTTCAAATGAATATAAAAATCAAATATCAAAAACATTTTATTTGTGAAGTTGTCTACAAGTCAATCTCACAGTTAAGCAAGCAAACATTGTTCAGTAAAACGAATTTTCTTAAGATAGCTTAATATGTATTTAAAAAAAGGTTATAAATTCTCTTCATGAACTTTTTTCCCTTTCCCAAGTATGAAAATTTGCATCAAGTTAAAGCTGAATAAAAAGCGTAGTGTTTCGTTGTTTTCTAATCTGCCTGATCTAAATAAAAATAAAAGGTTTTGCATATTCAAGACAGAATAAGTTTTAAATGCAACACAAACTGTTCAAACTTATACCAGTATTAAGCTTTCTTAATAAGTCACACCAGCATGAATAAATAACCATCACTTTTAAACAGAAGAGGGAAAAAAAAATTTTGTTAAAAACTTTTAATGATTACATTAATATACAGTTTTCAAGAGCAGTTAAAGTAACACAAAGAGAAGATGTTATTTAAATCAACAGTCGTCTTTTCCAATGGCATAACAGCGTGGCTGGATAAAGGAAACAATTCAGTCAGGACTCTAGTGTTGTTGCCAAATAGTTTCTGAATGACTGAAAAGGGTGCATAATAGTTTTTCTGACTTTCCCCAATTTCCCCATGGTCCTAATTTCTTCTAAGACTATAGGATTAGTTTAGCTATACAAATCATCATCTCCGTCATCCTGAAAGTTGTTTTGATCAGTACCACCTCCACCTTGACTTCCACCTGGACCTGTTGTCTGATTACTTGGAAACCTAATAAATAAGATTTACTTATTAATTTTTAATAATTTTAAATTAATTTAAAATGATTAAAAAAACAGCAAAAAAAATTTCCATTAAAAACAGATCTCACGTGAACTAGAAAGTGTTACATTAAATGATTAAAATAAAATAGCATGCAACAGAGCAGTTTATGAATTAATGCATATGCTTCTCTGAGCACTCCATTTCAAGTAGTTGATATTAAAATTGTTTTATAACATAATGCAGAAAACATGTTTTATGATCATGAATTGTAAATGCTTGGTTTAACAAAATATTTTACTAGTCTGACTGCCTGAGCAGAGAGCAACTTTGCTCTCCAGCCCACAGGTGGTGAATTCAAATGACATTGATGTTTGAGTGACTTTAGGCAGTGGATGACTATCAACTTCAGCTGTGAGACCACCTGGTTTAGTGGGGATGTACTGTGCTTGGTTACTAATATAAGGATTCTGAGTTTATTTCAGTTCTTAAACTTCCACTGTAAAATACTAATATGCTATGGCATACTAACCTCATCATCAAATTCCTGACATGTACCCTCAAGGAATGTACAGGATATTATGATAGTATTGTATTTACTCGAATATAACTTGCCTGCCCAATATACCTCAGACCCCTGATTTTACTTTACAAAAAAGATAAAAAGTTTTGCATATATATACACCTCGCACACATAGTGAATGTTATGGCAGTTTCAGATATTTTGAAATTTTATTGAAGAAAATCAGCATTTCAACTCAGCTATCGTCAGCTTGCCTTTGCCGTGCGATCTTTTGTTATTATCGTACCAATCATATGCATAGAAATGGAAGCAACTAGTAGAGGAAATGTGGGAGAGAGAGCATTGATTTCGTCTCGATCTTGGATTGCGTGGGGTGAATTACGATTAGAAGACCATCATTAGAACTGGATTTTGAGAGTTTGGAACACGATTTTGCCAGAAATAATTAATTTAATTACAGGCATTGTCACTAAAGATTCAAATATATCGTGTGATGAAGGTGAGCAGCTGATCGTGCAAATAACGTTAACAATTAACATTTAAAAAGCATTCATTTTATAAATGATGCGAGCAATTATAAATTATAATGAATACTGAGGATTTAATTATAAATGTCAATTTCGTTTTTTTTTTCGATTTTTTAACTTTAAATTTTGGAGAAAAAAGTGCGAGTTATATTCGAGTAAATAAGGTACTACATGAAGAACTTACATCATTACTAATTTCCTATCAACAATTTCCCTCAAAATCAATCTGTTATCTATCAAGACTCCGACATTATCAATCTTATATTTCTGTCTTCTAAGGCAATTTTTATCGTATCAATCCACCAATATCTTGGTCTTCCTCTGGGTCTTTTTCCACCAACCTGGTAGAGAACACTTGGTTTGCTAATCTTTCCTTTCCCATTCTCTTTATGTGACCATACCACCTGAGATTAGCTCTGCTAACACATTCCCGATGCTAACAGTGGCAAGTTCTCTCCTAATATCCTAATTTTTAATATGATATTGCCATTGATGCCATCTGTTCACACCCCTAATCTTTCTCAGGACTCTCATACCTGTGGTCTCTAGTCTTTGGTCGAGTGTTTTATTTTGGCTTGGACACTGTCTTGCATACAGCTAATTTAGTGTTTTGGCTAATTTCTTCTATTCCATATATATGTATTCAGTTGACCTACCATACCAGCTTTGCTGATTCTGTTATCTATTTCCACATTTGCATACTAACCTATCAGGTGGAACAACTGCCATTTAAAAAATATCATTTAAGTTACTGAAAATATTTGCAAATAGCTAGCTCAAATTTACCAGTGAAGTGTAACAAACACCTCTATGGAAAATAGCAAAGTTCCAATCACAAAAAGAAAGTCATAATTGAGAAGAAAAACAGGACATTGTACCCTTCCATTGGAAAGAACCAGTTTAATTCTCATTGTGAAGAAGAATCTTTGATACCAGTGTTTTTCTCCAAGAAAATTGGATTTTCCATCCTGAGTTTCTATGGGAATTTACAAAAAACTATGGGTGGAAGATACCATGGTGTTGATGATGGAGGATTCAGTAGCAGAGGTGTGAAGGCAATACATAATAAATATAATATTAAATTAATAAATAATTAGGTTATCTGTGAAGTGGATTGATTTCAAAACATCATTACTTTCCCTCACAGGATTCCTTGTCATCCTATATAAGCGTTTAATTCTATCACCAATTTTGCCCAATTTTTCTCTTATTCCATATAAATTTATTCAGCTGGCTACCCACCATACCAGCTTTGATTATTCTGCTATCTATTTCCAGATTTAACCTGCCATCTTCACTATAAACTGTGCCTTCACTACTGACTCTGAAACATGGGGTTTTTATTTATAGAAGATAAAAAATAGTACAAAATTCTGCCACCAGGGACACTTGGTGCAATAAGCATAATCTCACTGTTTCTTCTTATTACATCCTCCTCATAAGTTCTGACACAGTCAGTTGCAATGGTGAGTAGTTAAGTCATTAAATTTAATTTATTGAATTATCATTACATCTCATTCATTGACAATGACATCCTATGTATAACCCAAGAGCATGAGCTCATCTGGGTTACAAGTAACAATTACACAGCATAAATAGTACACAAAATATTGACAATATATTTAGAGAATAATATGTGTGTGTATATATATTCCATATGTACACGTGAAATAAGAACAATGCAGTTCAGTAATTACTTGAATATTTTGTGTTGGTTAATTTCTCTTGGTATAAATTGGTTAATTACTTTTTATAGACTAGTTGGTGGATATAAGGAAGACTGAAATGGATTCACGTCATTTTGATAAGACTGAAGTGCTATCAATCTCACCTTACTGGAATGTGCATTGTTAGCCAAGCTTTACTAATGCAGCGCTTAAAGAATTCTGGCATTTGAAGGATAGGAGAAAACGTCCAATGGCAATAACAAATCTTAGAAAATGATTTTATGATTTGAAAATAGTGGAGCTTTAGCAGTGAAGCCAGGACGAGGGTGCAAATGGATTATTCCTCGACAAGTTGAAGTTGCAACTGCCATCATGGAACACGGAATGAGTAACGCACAAGGGTCCAGCAAGGACATGCTCCTGATTTAGCAACCTTGAAAGACAGAATAATGCAGCATGTGAGACAAATTAATGCAGATCTGTTTGTGTTCCACTGTAGAAAATCTCATTCACAGAAAGCAGTTCTTAGAACATCTGAAAGGAGGACACATCTGCAAATTATATAAACACAAAAATTGAATTGTTCTCTCTCTTCTAGCCATTACTGTTAATTAATCCCAAACCACATGCTTAAAGTGCCATGTTGCCTGGTGGCAGAATTTTGTACTAATTTTTTCATCTTCTGTAAATAAAAACCCCATGTTCCAGAGTGTACTGACACCAAGTTTGGTTGAATTTCTTCCAAAACATTTTTCGCTAAGGGCTGTGAAAATCTCTTTAATCATGACTACCTTGTATATGTGTGTGTATGTCAGGGATGTATATTCAGAGTGTGCTAGGTGTGCAGTGCACACCCATGGAATAGCAATATCACTGATATTATATTTTTGCATTTATTCCTGTTAAAGATTCCCCTAATTGTTTCCTGGCTTCGTGCAATTCCTAAAATTAAACACAAGATACTAATGCTTCACGAAGAGGACATTTTTAAATGCATAAACACTGCATTACATTCAGGTTAATAGTCCAGGTGTGCAGCAACACACCTTTGAGCCCTTTGAACAGATGTACAGATGGTGTAGCAGGTCAAATTCTTAGCATTTCAATGGTTTTAAACCACACAGAAGGCAAAGCAGGGTGTGAGCTGAGACAATAGTGTCTCAGCTCACAGAGTCATTGTGTCAACCAATCCAATTGAATGTTGTCATTTGTCATGAGATGCTATTTTTGTTTTCCGAGTTTCATCTGTTTTGCATGCGTGAAGTGTTCGGGACACTTCAATTCACACCGCTATAGACAAGTTTTTAATATATAATTTTCTATAAATAATTTATAACTTTTGTTGCCCATATTTACAATGGGAAACAGTGTTGACATTCTACTGAGTGTCCCGTTTTCTGACAGAGCTTTCATGGTGATTATAGCCGAAGGTGGTTGGAACTTATGTGCAAGTTGGTTCAGTTTGGAAAAATAAGAATTTCCCAGTGATTACTTTTTCCCAATTTCTGTGCGTATTACAAATCATATCAAAATTCAAATTGTCTCACTATGAAGCATAAACATTTGTGCTTCTCACATATTGATAAATTAAGATGAGCACTGATATGCTATACATGCTTAAAACTTTCATATAATAAAATATGCAATCATACAGTCAAATTAATGTGAATTTTGTAGCATGGATTGCATAAGCCAATGGACAGCACACCAAACCTAAATGGACATGTCACTGATATATATTAAAAAAAAAAAACCTTCAAGTTCCTGTCCCAGATAGATGCCTTACTTAAAATCCAATTCTACCCTAAGACCTATAAGTAAATGCTACTGATTGTCCCTTCTATAAATTATTCAAAAAATTAGCAAATTCTCTTAAACTACCACCCTCGCTAGCTATACCATATCACACATAAAAAAACACTAATCATTTCAAAATTTCTATTGAAAATCTAATAGCTAATAATAAATATCTTAGTAAGCTTTGACATCACTGTTCACCAAAATTCGTTTAAATGACACCTTATCACTTAAAAAAAAAAGTTCTCTCCAGATATCCCTCTACAGTTCTTCCCTTTCACTCCCCCACTGGCCAATTTTTTCATAGTAGTTTCGAAATAAAAACCTTGACTCAGCCCTATTCAAACCTATCTGGATAATGTGCTCTCTATTTGGCTTCATGGCCCAGAAAAATTATTCCTTCCTCTGTTACTTCCATAGCAATCACTGTAGAATCCTAAGAGAAGAGAGAGTTCCTGATTTATGTGGGTCCCTGTTCCTGCAAATTGGCTTAAAATGGATAGAAAGGAAGATTGGTAACCATCTGTACAGAAGAACATAAAATATACACCTGCAGTCATGACTATGATCAATCAGGCCTTGCAGACCAAGCTTTGGATACAGCTCATAGAATAAAAAGATCACCATAGAAGAGAAAGCCTGGCTTTAGAATCTTGAAGCTGCTCTCAAAAATCAGCCTAATCCAAATAAATATGGTTGCATAAAACTCCCCAAAATATGGAAAACACTAATACATAGCAATCCCAATTTATATTCACGGCCACCAGCAGTTGTCCAAAGAAGTCACCCCACCTAGTTAGGACTCTAGTCATTCACTTATGTATTTTATGTAGTTCTGTGTTGCCTTTGTGTGCATGTGTGTGTTAAAAGTCACATATTTTACTTCCTGAAGATGTCCCTGTGAAGGAGATGAAATATTGGAGAAGAATTAAACAGCATTTTTAATTGTTTCTTGGTGCTGTTTCATTTCATTAAGTGTCCAACATGAGAATCAATTATTCATCTTCTTCTTCAACCATTTGGTTCTGTTCATTCCTGGACGAAGGTCTCCCCAACAGTTTCCCAGACCACTTGGTTTCTGCCTCTCCCATCCACCATCTCACTCCTGCAACTTGTTCCAGTTCACCCCTCCACCTTCTTCTCGGTCTTCCTCTTTGTCTTGCCCCTAGCCATCGGTCTCCACTTTGTTGTTTTTCTAGTCCATCCCCCGTCACTGCATCTGGCAATACGGCCAGCCCATCTCCACTTAGCCTGTTTAATGTATTTAACAATATCCATGACACCTGTTTGAGATCTTATCCAGGTATTCTCTTAATGTTATTTTAAGCATACTTCTCTCCATGCGATGTGTTGTTCTCATCTTTTTGTTTTAAGGCTTTTGTTAAAGTCCATGTTTCTCCCCCATATGTTAGGACAGGAAGCATGCACTGGTTGAAAGCTTTCCTTTTTAGACTCAAAGGGATGTCACTTCTGAATATGTCTCTCATTTTCCAATAAGCCATCCACCCAAGGTGAATTCTTTGTTCAATCTCTTTTCTTTGGCAATTCTCAAAGGATAACAATTGGCCTAAATATACATATGAGGTAACTTGATCTTTCATGGTTTTCAACTTTGAGAGGTCTTTGGTTTATGTATTTATTCATCATTATTTTTGTTTTTTTTCTCTATTTATTTTTAATCCAATTACTCTGGAGGCTTCATTTAGATGATTTAGCATTTCTTCCAGATTATCTGCTATTAACATAACATCATCTGCAACTCTCTAAATTTATCCAGGAGTAAAATCATTCTTTAAAAAAGAAACATGAAAAAGTTTATGGTCAGATCGGGCAGGATGACATTTAAGGTCACTGGAGTTGACTGTAAGGTATTTGGAGGGAAAGCTGGTCAAGGTAAGGTCATATCTCTTAATGTTATTATTAGCATACTTCTCTCCATGCGATGTTGTGTTGTTCTCAGCTTTTTGTTTAGGGTTTCTGTTAAAGTCCATATTTACTCCTTTAACAACTACACCTTACCCAAACTTTCTACAATATACATCATGCATGCTTTTCGTGCATCTAAACAGTAAGATATCATCAATAACTATAATTTGAATGACTCCCCTTCCCTAACTTCAGACAAAACTGGATGATGATGAATGTTTGCAATGATGTAATACAAATCATTCACCTACATACCAGAATAACTCATCATTCTCCTAGGACCTTACCTTAACCAGCTTTCCCTCCAATTACTTACAGTCACCTCCAGTGACATTAAATCTCATCCTGCCAGATCAGACCATAAACTTGTTCATGTTTCTTTTTTAAACAATGATTTTACTCCCAGCAAAACTCAATCTTATATTCTATAAGACTATAATGGTGCCAAATGGGATGATGTTCAGGATTTCTATGCTTCTTTTCCATGACCACTCTGAACTAATAACTGAAATTGTTGCTGTGATGCATACCTTTACTCCCCATTCTGCTCAAAATCCCCAACATATCCAAGCCTTAGTTTTTCCACAAATGTAACAAAGCAGTTCAAGGTAAAAATGCAGGATACACTCAATAGCTTAAACTAAACATTCCAGCCTCCCACCCAGCTTATACTATAACAACAACAAAAATATCGACAATTTTAAAGCAGATTATGCCAGGATCAAATGCACTAAGCACACCTCCTGTTCAAAAGGCAGTTGAGCTTTCGGGTGCCTCACCAAGGTTCTTTGGGGAAAACTTCTGTCCTTACTATGTCTCCAACTCTCTCTCATCCTACCTTCCAACCAAAGGAGTTGCTTTCAAATCACAGTGCAGGTATGGATAGTACATGAATTTTATTGCCTGGTGTGATACCATCACCTTGCTTACTGCAGGCCTGCAGTGACTTTAAAGAATTTCATGTGTAACTATAAAAAACTAGATAGGGGTTCTGGATTATCTAGCCCACAGCTCACTAATGGTATTAACCACCTTGCTGGCTTTGACGTGTATACACGTCCATAATTACATAGATGCAAAGTGTCAATTGAAGGCAATATAACCTTTGGATATTATAGAAATAATATGGATACGAAGCACATATACGAGGGTGGTCTGAAAAATTCTTGGCCTTGACCATAGGTGGCAAAATTATCGGCAAGATTTTTTTTCTAAGTTGGTACATCTGTCATAAGCATCCAGGTGAAATTGCAAGTCATAATAGCAAGTAGTTTGTTTTATACAGCTGTCTGAAGCAAGAGCGTTGTCTGCATCCCTTGAAATGGATAAAATTGAGTATCAAGTGGTTATAAAATTCTTTGCAAAAGGTTTAACACCAAAAGAAATTCATTTAAAGTTCATAAACGTTTGTAGGCACTCTTCTCCTTCATTTTCGACAATTAAGAGATGGACTGCCAAATTTAAATGTGGCTGTACCAGCCTTGAAGATGATACATGTGAAGGACATCCAAAAAGTGCAACAACACCAGAAATCATTGATCAAATGCACGATATGGTATTGGATGACCAGCAAGTCAAAGTGCGTGAAATTGCTGAGACTATAGGCATTTCAAAAGAACATGTAGGATATATTTTGCATGAAGAATTGCATATGAAAAAGCTTTGAGCAAGATGGGTGCATGCTTGCTCACAGCAGATCAAAAATGCACTCGCATGAAAATCCCTGAACAGTGCTTGGAGCATTTTAACAAGAATAAAACTGATTTTGTGTGTCGATTAATCATTATGGATGAGACTTGGATTCACCATTACCCAACAGAATCCAAACAGTGGACAGAAGCCGGTTGTTCAGTGTCAAAGTTGGTTCCATCAGCAGGAAAGGTCATGGTATCGGTGTTTTGGGATGCTAAAGGCATTTTATTTATTAATTATCTTGAAAAGGGTAAAACAATAGCCGGGGAATATTATTCTGATCTTATAACCAGACTAGATGAAAAAATTTGTGAGAAAAGACCTGGTTTGCAGAAGAAAAAAATAATCTTTCATCAGGACAATAAACCTATCCACAAAGGTATTTTGTAAATGGGAAAATGAAGCGATCTGCACTATGAATTGTTGGAACATCTACCCTGTTCCACAGATCTGGCTCCCTCTAACTTCTATCTCTTCCCAAAACTAAAACTCTTCCTCACAGGTCAGCATTTTTCTTTGAATCAAGAGGTGATTGCAGCTGTAGAGGGGTAATTAGCAGATCTCAGTGAGAACCACTACAGGGACAAACTAATGGTGCTGGGGCATCGCTGGAATAAATGTATTAGTCTTAAGGGAGATTATGTTGAAAAATAAAAATTTAGAAATTATAAATTCGTTTTTTCATTGTTAGGCCGAGAACTTTTCAGACCACCCTTGTATTTGATGTTTCATCTGTGTGGTCATTTAGGTGGTTAACATAACAGATTTACAACCATTCATGACTGGGATTCACACGAAACAGGTACAGAAACAAACATCTGATATGGGTCATCCTAAATGAAGTTATCGGGGGGGGGGGGCTGAAGCTGCATAATATTTAATTATTTTGTCTTCCTATCCTTTAGATTAGGAGTTCTCAACGTGATGTATGCATACCCCTTGGGGTATGTGGTAAAATTTTTCGGGGTAAGCCATGAGAGCTCAAAAGTTGTAAGATCTAATAAAGTTGGCAACACTGATACTGATTAATTTCCGAGAACTGGGTGATGAAGCGTGGCGCTGTAGTTCATGTCTATACCCGTTTGTCAATCCTCCCTTCCCTTCCCTGCCTCAGA
This sequence comes from Typopeltis vanoorti, assembly GCF_054136105.1. Classification (NCBI taxonomy): domain Eukaryota; kingdom Metazoa; phylum Arthropoda; class Arachnida; order Uropygi; family Thelyphonidae; genus Typopeltis; species Typopeltis vanoorti. Next base: position 1,617,792 of record NC_143573.1, on the reverse strand, counting down.
GCCAAACTTAACTGAGAACAGCTGATCACCCAGTCAAAACACCCACTCTAAGTGATTGAATGTGTCTTCTTACTGCTCTATGTATTTGTTATGATTTATTTCACTTGCTGTGCTTAGTTAATTTTAGTCTTTAGTTTACTATGAAGTTAAGGTTAGGGTACCCACAAAAAATCATAGTTTTGAGGTAAAAATAAGAAAAAAAATTATAAAGTTTATATACTAAAGAATACATTCTGTAATTTTCATACTCAAAAACGTCCTACATTTTGAGTTATCTTATATTTATCATTTAAATGCGCATTAAAACTTCAAATTGTTATAACTTTGCTTGTAATTGTCAGAATTAAAAAAATTTAAAAAGTAAATTATGTAGATTTAAAAGCTCTAATAACATCAGTTTCATAAGTAAAATCAACTGTGAGAAGTAATTTTATTGGTTCTTGTTACCATTGCTATATTGTAAGCTACTTTGTGTAAGCCAATCAGAGCAAAGTTTACAACACCAAAACCAGAACCATTATGGCTGTCATTGTGTTTAAGTGTGTTTACAAAGCTTTGTCTTCAGTCTGAGATTTATTAAAAAAATTAAGTTTTAATATAACATTTAGAAACATAAATATATATAAATATGTCTAAAATAAGAGAAGAAATAGCAGTATATGATGCACTGATAACTTTTAATGGTGGTGATCTAGGAAGATTACCAGTATTTGAAAGACTGGGACTGAAAATAGGTGAACAATGTTTACAAACATTTCAGATATTTGATAAACATCTATGCTTAAGAGCAAAAAAAGCTGCCTCAGAAGAAGAAAAATTAAAAAGAAAGCAAAAATCTATGAATATGTTATTTAAAACAGCTGTTGATAACACACATATTGCTGGTGGCTTTTAAATATTCACAGAATATTTAAAAGTATAGTTATAAATTTTAAAATTGATTTTTCTCTGGGTTTTTAAATTTTAACACATGGAAGTTGGTTTTGGAAAGATATCTTAAAAACTATTAGTCCTAGAATATTATATTTTTTCTTTTCTAACACAGCTTAATATATCCAGAATATTGAACTAAAATTATAATCATTGATATGTATTTTCATGGGGTGGTTAAGGGACAAAGCTATTTAACTGAGAGGAGACCTCCACATAGCCTTTAAAGGAATGTGGAGAACTGATCAGGGCTTCTGACCTAATGTCCAATCCTCACCTTCTCGAGGTATACCCTGTTGGGTATCTACTTGGATACTGAACGAACAAGGATGAGTTGGCAATTTGGGATTTAGCGAACCAAATTGTATTCTTATTGGCTTAAACCAAAATACAAAATGATGGTACAACATAAAATTTCATGCCGGCTGGGGGATTGCCGGGTTAAACAAGTCCCTCGTTGTTTTCATCAGGGAACCAGGGAGAACAGCGAAAAGTCAGCTACTGGAACAAAGCCTGAATGGCAAAGAAATGGAGCTAGCTGAGGAATTAGATAAGTACCAGATCGACATAATAGGGGTGACTGAAACAAAAAAGACAAAAACTGGTGAGATCTTTCTGAGCAATAAATACAAAATGTTACATTCAGGCAATGACAATCAAGGAAAAGAAGGAGTAGCCATAGTATTCAACACAAAATACGAGGCTAATCTTCTTGAATGGCAGGCAGTCTCAAGTAGAGTGATGTGGTCAAATATCAGAATGGGAAACTGGACAATGAGACTTATTTGTGCCTATGGTCCCACAGAAGGTTCTATTAAGGTAGAAGTGGAGGAATTTTTGAGGTTTTAGAAAAAGCAACTAACACAATGAAAAAGGAAAAGTTTCTCCTTGTTGGGGATCTAAACAGCAGAGTAGGAAATATGTCAGACATACAAAAATATTTTGGGAAAATTTGGAGAAAAGAGCAAAGCTAATAATAATAGCAAATACTTGTTGGATTTCTGCTCAGGACATTTGTGCACATTTTTATGTTCCAACATAAAAAGGTGCACAAATTCACATGGAGAGAAGAGGACAAGGAATAAGAAAAGTCTCATTGACTGTGTTATTGTTGATAGTGATGTTTTCTCCCTGGTGCAGGACACTAGAGTGTACAGAGGATTCGAAATTGATCACTATTTAGTCTTGTTAAGGATAAAATTGATTTTCATATTGAAGAGAATAACATGCAAGAGAGTTTTAAAGAGAACAAAAGTTGAGCAGCTCTCAGATGTGAACTGTAGACTAAAATACACAAACATTATTGAAGAAAAAATGTAAGAGTTTGAGAATAGGAACCAAACCTTGGAGATTCAGTAGCAAGCCTGAAGAAAAACTCTGATTGATTCAGCCAGAGAGGCATTTGGTGAGGTTGTCTGCAATGATAGAAAAATCAGAACTCTATTTTGGACACAGGAAATTAAAGAGGCAGCAGTGAAACAAAAGAAGAAAGCATATCAAAATTTCCTGGCAAATAAGTCAGCTTGTGCTCTTAGAGAATACAGAGACAAATGTAAGAAAGCTAAACACTGTGTAAAACTAGCTAAACAAAAGTCATGGGAAAACTTTGGTAAGAACATAGAAAATAAATATCAAGAAGGTGGTAAGATATTCTGGAAGTTGTTGAAGAAGCTTAGAAATGGAGGAAAGAGTGCTGTAAAAGGAGTTAGAGATGATAAAGGTGACATGAAAACAGGAGAAAAAGATATCATTGAAGTATGGAGTAATTACTTTTGAAAAACTGCTAAATGAAACAAGCAGTAATGACAGCACAGTGGGAAAAAACACTCAACAGGCATACAGTCAGGAATACATATCCATACTTGAAGTAGAAAAAGCCATCAAAGGCTTGAAATGTGGAAAGGCAGCAGGAGTAGATGATATTCGACCAGAAATGTTGAAGTATGGTGGTATAGAAGTCTTACAGTGGCTGCACTGCATAGTTCAGAAAGCCTGGACAGAGGGACGAATTCCTGATGATTGGAGTAAGCTCTCATAGCATTCATATATAAAAAGGGAAATAAAACTGAATGTGAGAATTACAGAGGTGTTTCCCTTCTGAGTGTTCCTGCCAAGATTTATGCAATATACTTGAGAAACGGTTGAGAAGAATTGTGGAAGAAAGCTTGGTATAGAACAAGCTGGATTCAGGCCAAATAGAGGCTGTTAGGATCAGATCTTCACTTTACGACAAACTGTTGAGAAAGCATGGGAAAATAACAAAGATCTATATTTAAGTTTTGTCGATCTGGAAAAGGCATATGACAAGGTGCCAAGAGAGAGAGAAGCTATTCAATACGCTACAGTTATATGGTGTCAATGGGGGCATTATATCAAGCAATACTTAGTCTTTATTAGAGTTGTAAGTCGGCAGTTAGAATTGAAGTACAGGAAGATGGTTTATTGCTAAATCTGGTGTGAGAAAAGGATGTACATTATCCCCTCTGTTATCCATTATCTATATGGATCACATTATGAAGGAAAGTGGTATTAAACATGATATCAAAATTGGAGATGTTAATGTCAGGTCTTTGCTTTATGCTGACGATGTTATACTTCTAAATAAATCCACTACAAGTCTTCAAGATTCCTTGACTAAAATGAATAACTGTTGTAATAGATATGGTATGAAGGTCAGCAATAAAAAGACAAATACAATGAAAACAGGCAGAATCATTGAAAATGTACACTGCATTGTGAACGGAGAACTTGCGGAACAAGTAAAACATTTCACCTATTTAGGCACGATTTTTAGTGAAGATGGTAAATTAAATATGGAAATAGACAACAGAATCAACAAAGCTGGTATGATAGGAAGTCAACAGAATAAATTCATACGGAATAAGAGAGAAATTAGTCAGAGCACTAAATTAGCTGTATACAAGACAGTGTTCAAACCAGTTTTAACTTATGGATCTGAGAGCTGGGTAATAAGTAAAACACTTGAACAAAGACTAGAGACCGCAGATATGAGAGTTCTGAGAAAGATTAGAGGCGTGAACAGATGGCATCAATAGCAATATCATATTAAAAACAAGGATATTAGGAAAGAACTTGACATTGTCAGCATCCAGGAATGCGTTAGCAGAGCTAATCTCAGGTGGTATGGTCACTTAAACAGAATTGATAAGGAAAGATTAGCAAAACAAGCGTTCTCTTCCAGGTTGGCAGGAAAACGACCCAGAGGAAGACTAAGATATAGGTGGATTGATACAGTACAAAGTGCCTTAGACGATAGAAATATTAATTCAATAATAAGGTCATACACCTGTTGGCAACTCGTATAGGTAAATATGACCTATCCTATTGCTTCGGCCTTAGTATCTCCACGGTTGCGTCTGCCTCCCACTGACGAGACCTCAATAAAGGTCAGAACCGGTCTGGGTAGCCCTTCCCTTAATGCATAGCAGTATACATGTCTGCAAGGAGATGTGCTTTGCATTATGCGAGATACTGAGACAAGGAGTGATGAGAGCATAGTCCACCTTTGCTTGGAGTTGCACCACCTTACCTCAGTCCTGAAGATATGTTCATGCACAAACTTTGTTTGCTTACACTTGGATAAAGGATTAAACTAAATTTACCGTGTTCTTTTATCATTTTAGTCATCAAAATGGAGTGAATTATAAAAAAATAAATCGTAGATTAGAGTTCTGTTCGAAGAGCCTTCGTAGTTCATCAGCTGGTATCAACAATACTCTTTGGTTGAAAGACTTGGTTTTGAATCCTGTCCTAGACAAACTGACCAGAAGCCAATTTACAGACATGCAGACAGGATTAACTGCCATATCATAAGCAGCATCATGTTTCAGAAGTTACTTGGCCATCACAGACCATTGAGGCTAACAATAAAAAAACAGATGGAAGAGAGACATTTGACACGTCACATATCTGAAGCGGTTCTCAACCCTATGCCCGTGGGCATATTTGAACCTACAGACCTATTTGCATGCGCCCACTGTCAATGATTAAATAAGGAAAAAATAAAATTAAAACTGAAAAATATGTCTTCTCCTAGTAATAATATTTATTGAAATCATAAAAAATGTTACCATTTATATTATAAACATTTTGTAATTCCTCTGTCTTCAAGTACAAGTGCTACCAGTGCTAATTTTGTGCATATATTATGTATTTAGTCTACTGGCAACTGTGCATTTGAAGGATGTGTCACCACTTCATCAGTGTTGTCAGCATGCTTTGAACATATGTTGTTTCCTTGTGTTTAAAAATTTTGCCCCAAAATGAGTAATCCAAATAAAAAAAAACAAACCTATAAATTCGACAATGATTGGGAAAAGACTAATGTTTTATCCAGAGTAAAGAGAAATGTTTTGCTTATTGTGCTATGGTTTAATTTAGTTGTATAACAAATGTTACATGTGTATTTATCTTACTTTCATAGTTAATTTGATATGATAAGCAAGTATAAATTTTCATAGAAAAAATATTGGTGCCCATCACTCTCTTCCCAATCTCGTATGCAGTGGCGTAGTTGGGGGGGGGGGGGCAACCTGACCCCGGGAAGGCAATTTTCATGTGAGACAATTTTATTGCTTAATTATAATTAGTTTTCAACAATTATACTTACAACTAAAATAAACAGACAGCGTTTTAATTTCTTTCCCTAGATCGTTCTGACTTGTAATATTTTTGGTGTGTATTGAGAGGGGTGGCAAAAGCTCTAGCTATGCCACTGTCTGTATGTAAATGTTAATACCCCACCCCTTTTCCAGCATTCAATTTTTTTTTTTTTTTTTTTTTTTTACTCTCCCATTTGCTATTTTCAAGTGATATATCATTCAGGATAGATAAAAATGTCTTGACAAGTGATGTACCAAGTACACTGAAACTGGTGAAACTGTTTATTTTCAGAAGTTACCTATTGAGAGTATCTATTATAAGTAGTTCAAATATTTCTTTGGTCCCACCCACAACTTTTTTTTTTTTTTTAGGTGGGAAAACAGCTGATTTGGCCTTCAAAGTCAACTTTTTTATTTTTACAAACTTTCATAGAAGAAATATTTCAATGAAGGTGCTTTTAAGCATGCATGTTCTATTACACGTATAACCAACACAAACAAAAAATCAGGCTCGTAGATTCAACCCAGAGCCTGCAGGGCTAAATACAGAATGGAAAAAAAGGGCATTTAGAACATCTAAAGCAGGTGGCTGGCACTTGAAATAAATTACTGTCTGAAAATGAGAAATCAAAAAGTACACATCTTGAACATTAAATGGGCAGAAACCTGACAATCTGGAAATAAGCTGTGATTAATTTTAAACCCATTTGAAACTCTAAAGATTCAGTTGATTTGCCAAATAAAAATGAATGCTATAATTAATAAGTGGCCAACAGCAGGCCTGCGGAAGGATAAAAACTATATTAAATTATACGTATTATCAATTTAGCTATTAGTTTAGACTGCAGATTTTCTGATTGATATAATAGTTATATTCATTCAAGGTTTTTAAATTCACTCTAGTCAGAGGAAACTTGGTACATTTCCCTTCCTGCAGGAAGTTGGAGTAGAGCCATGACATTGACTTAAATTTTTTTGTGCCAATGTTAGACCAACTTTTGGAGCAATTCAGTAAGCGATTTTCTGACTTCAGTGACACGTGGCCACAACCGACATTATTTAACAACCCAATGAAATGCGACATTTCAGAGCAGCATGACATTATTCAATTGGAGTGTGTGACCTTCAAAGTGACCCCTTTTTCCAGTCAAGAGTGGAGATAGGCATTGACTTTTGGAAACTAGTACCAAGGAAAAAATATCCTGCATTGAGTGATTTCACCTTGAGAATTGTATCTATGCTTGGAAGCACAAACATATCTGAATGCACTTTCTCAACTATGAGGGCAGTTAAATCATCACAAAGAAGCCGACTGACTGATGACTACCTTCAGGATTTGTTACAAATATCATCATCATCGTTGAAAATCAACTTTGATGAACATGTTGCCGCACATGAACGCCCACAGTCTTCTCATTAAGTTGTGTTACATGTGAAAAAACTAGAAATATGTAATTAAATTTAATTTAACAACTTATATTTAACTCAATCAAGTATTTTATATTGTTCTCCCAGTAGTAAAATGATTTAACAAATATAGTAATTCAATACATATAACTATTGCCTTGAAAAAATGCAGAGTTTATTTTTATTTAAGTTCTGTCTAAAAGTGGATGGCACGTGCTGCTACCACTCATCATATATTGGCCCTCGTATAGAATCAAGTTGGCAATGCCTGCTATAATTAATAGAATGCCTAAAAAAAAATCTAAAAATATTTTCTTTATTCTAAATTGGGATGTGCCAAATATTTGGTTCTGTTTCAGTATTCAGCCACTTCGGATGTTCTTTTTTCGGATATTCGGCTTTAGCCAAATCAGAAAAATTCCTGTCACATGCAATATATAATTGGGAAAAGCCTCCCCTTATCTTGCACGACTGTTAAAATAGAATGGTTTCCAAGGCTAATGAGTAAATGTATTTCACATTACAATTTCTCAGAAAATTTCTTTTGTCCTTAGCTACCAGTGTATTCCTTGAAGGTTTTTTCAGAAGTCAGAAATATTTATGAATAAACCAGACATATTCTTTCCCAAAAAATGCTGAAAAATTAATTTTCCAACATCATAATTTATTTTAATTAATGCATAATTGTTTATATTTCAAATTAAAATAAGTCTGTTGATAGTTTTGTTTATGTGAAGAAATATGTGCAATGTTTTTCTGATTTTTATGCTGAATCATGTTTTTTAAATGATATTTTTATTATATCGAAATGGGGGAAAATTATGGATCCATCTATATTTTATAACCAAATGTAGAAAGTGAAGGGTCTAAAATTTACCAGCGAGCTTATGAGACCAAGACAGAAATGAGAGTTGCCATGGCTTGCACTATTTAAATACCATGAACTCTACCCACAACTCAGGTATTTGCCTTTTTATTAACTCATGGAGTAAGTTTCACTAGCCTGAAACACTAGTTTAGAATTCAAATTGAACAAGTTAAAAAAAAAAAATTAAAACATTTTCTTTATTCTAAATTGGGATGTGCCAAATATTCGGTTCTGTTTCAGTTCAGCCACTTCAGTGTGTTTTTTGGATATTTGGAAAAATATCTGTAGAAATGAAAACAAAAACTCATTCAATGCAACGTCAGAAAGTTAAATTTATCATAAGCAATCTCTAGGTGGATGCATAAAAAAATACAGTAGAATCTGCTTATTGTGATTGCGAATAATATTATCAATCAGCTATTGTTATCAAAAAATCAGTTGGTTCCCAAAACACACCATTTAAAAGGAATTAAAAATAATCCGTCTATTATAATTCAAGTTCAAGTCATTGTTATCAAAATCCCCAAACGTTTAGCCTTTTGCATCTCAGAATTAAGAACTTTAAGGGTTAATCAGGAGAAAATTTGACAAAGAACATTTGTTGAAATCTGACTTTTGTGTTAATCTTCTTTTAATCTAATTCTTCCAGGCAAATGCAGGTGGGTTATCTTCTTATAATCTTAATCTTTTTTTTAATCTTCCGTAAATGTTAAATCTTCTAGGCAAATGCAGGTGGGTATAAGTACAGTCGAATTGTGATTGAGTTTATTTTCGTGCTCTCTTTCAGTAAGTGCTTGGAAAAACAGCCCTTGGCATTATTGAAGGAGCAAGTAAAAAATGTAAAGATGTATCTTTTCAAGAAAAGCAAAGAATTTTGGAGTACTATAAGTTGCCCAAAATGAGTCAGCTTCGTGTGGCTGCACATTTAAAAATTTCACAACTATCTTGTGTAAGATCATAAAAAACAGATCAAAAGAGAGCTTGATTTGGTAAAGATACTCAGGTTGAATCAGCATTAAAAATTTGGTTTAATAATGTTTGTGAAAAGAATGCTTCGATTAATGGGCGCCTTTGATGCATCAAAAAGCAGAGAAAATTTCACTTGTGGAAAAAGTGAGAGAATATTGTCCAGATGCAAGAAGCTCTACGAATACTTCGTCACGGTGTGCAACATAGAGCAACAAACTTTGAAAGGCATTATGATACGAACAATTTATTCATGAACTACTATATTCAAACATGACAGACAACACTAGATAAGTTTTTTTAAAACAATTTTATGTTGTTGCTTATTAAATAATGTTCATAACAATAAATTGAAATAAATGATGCAATTTTTTATATCCTTTGCTTACTGTTATCAACCGGTTATTGTCATTGAAAAGCAACTGTTCCAAAGTGATCACAAGAAGTTTAATACAGTAGACGAGACGTCTACTGTATTAAATTAAAGCGTGGAGAAGCTTATATGTCTTACATAAGATACCATAACAAAAAAAGTTACGGATACATCTATATTTTATAGCAAAATGTGGGAAAAAAAGAAAGTAAGAAATGTAGAAAAATTTTCTTTCTTTCGAAAATTTACTAGAAAGCTCATGAGAAGGTTTCGTTTTTACAAACTCTCTGGCAAAAATTTGAGACCGTTAAGTTTCTATCAACATTTGGCTATAAAATAAGGTTTGATCCATAATACCCTCCATTTCAATATCTCACTTATTTCAATCTCGGCTCTATAATTAAAAATTACATTTAGGGAAAGCAAAATTTTTTTTTCTTTTTATTAAAAAAAATACTAAATAGTCTTCATTTTGCAATGTAAAAAAAAAAACAGAAATCTTTCTGTCTTTCAGAAAGATTATTGAATAAAATTCAGCTAGAGAGGCATGTGGTGAAGTTGTCTGCAAGGATAGAAAAATTAGAACTCCATGGTGGACACAGGAAGTTAAAGAGACAGTCAAAGAAAAGAAGAAAGCATATCAAAAGTTCCTGGCAAATAAGTCAGCTTGTGCTCTTAGAGAATACAGAGACAAATGCAAGAATGCTAAACACTGTAAAACTAGCTAAACAAAAGTCATGGGAGGACTTTGGCAAGAATATAGAAAATAAATATCAAGGTGGCGGCAAAATATTCTGGAGGTTGTTGAAGAAGTTTAGGAATGCAGGAAAGAATGCTGTAAAAGTGCTTAAGGGTCAAAGCTGTATAACTGAGAGGAGACCTCCACATAGCCTTTAAAGGAATGTGGAGAACCGACCAGGGCTTCTGACCTAATGTCCAATCCTCACCTTCTCGTGGTGCACCCTGTTGGGTATCTACTTGGATACTGAACAGACGAGGATGGGCTGGCAATTTGGGATTTAGCCGACCAAATTGTATTCTTATTGGTTAAACCAAAATAAAAAATGATGGTACAACATGACAAAATTTCATGCCAGCTGGGGCGTCGCCCGGTTAAACAAGGCCCCCGTTGTTTTCGCCAGGGAACCAGGGCGAACAGCGAAAAGTCAGCTACTGGAACAAATCTGAAAACAAACCCCAACTCAACATCACCAGAGTTAAAGATCGGTACTATCAACGTAAGAAGCCTGAATGGCAAAGAAATGAAGCTAACTGAGGAATTATATAAGTACCAGATCGACATAATAGGGGTGACTGAAACAAAAAAGACCAAAACTGGGGAGATCTTTCTGAGCAATAAATACAAAATGTTATATTCAGGCAATGACAATCAAGGAAAAGAAGGAGTAGCCATAGTATTCAACACAAAATACGAGGCTAATCTTCTTGAATGGCAGGCAGTGTCAGGTAGAGTGATGTGGGCAAATATGAGAATGGGGAACTGGATAATGAGACTTATTTGTGCCTATGGTCCCACAGAAGGTTCTACAAAGGTAGAAGTGGAGGAATTTTTTGAGGCTTTAGAAAAAGCAACTGACACAATGAAAAAGGAAAAGTTGGTTCTTGTTGGGGATCTAAATAGCAGAGTAGGAAATGATTGTCAGACATACAAAAATATTTTGGGAAAATTTGGAGAAAAGAGCAAAGCTAATAATAATGGCTAATATCTGTTGGATTTCTGCTCAGGACATGTACTGGTTATTACTAACACCATGTTCCAACATAAAAATGTGCACAAATTCACATGGAGAGAAGAGGCTAGGAATAAGAAAAGTCTCATTGACTATGTTATTGTTGATAGTGATGTTTTCTCCTTGGTGCAGGACACCAGAGTGTACAGAGGATTTGAAATTCGAAGTGATCACTATTTAGTCTTGAGCAGGATAAAATTGAATTTGATATCGAAAAGAATAACACGTAAGAAAGTTTTAAAGCGAATAAAAGTTGAGCAGCTCTCAGATGTGAACTGTAGACTAAAATACACAAAGATTATTGAAGAAAAAATGAAAGAGTTTGAGAACTGGAATCAAACCTTGGAGATTCAGTGGCAAACTCTGAAGAAAACATTGATTGATTCTGCCAGAGAAGCATGTGGTGAGGTTGTCTGTAAGGATTCTTGCGTAGAGGCGTATCCTCCGCGATCGCGCTATCTACATCCCGCTAGAACACGACCCCACAAAAACACAAGTTAAGAAATTAAAAATCTTACTTAAAAAAGTAACCTACAGGACCCCCGACGTCACGAAAAAACTTAAACCTTTTCGCTCCCGTCCCCCCCGAATATACGGTTTACCAAAAATCCACAAACCCAATTTCCCACTCAGACCTATAGTAGATGCCACCTATGCACCTTGTTACAGACTGTCTAAACAGCTGGCCAACTCTCTGTCCCCCTCACCGGAAATTCAGCTTCCTATATAAAAAACAAGACCCACTTTAAAGCCCTCACAGAAAATTTAACCTTGAATAATACAGACATATTAGTAAGCTTTGATATCTCCTCTTTGTTTACCAATATTCCCTTAACTGACACTTTATCTCTCTTAGAAAACGTTTTCCCCTCTGACATCTTAGATCTCTTTTCCTTCGCCATCAACTCTGGGTATTTCTCTTGGAATAAAAAAATCTACAAGCAGATAGAGGGAACCACCATGGGTTCCTCCCCTCTCACCCCCCCTTGCCAATTTCTATATGGAAGATTTCGAAAAATGAGCCATAGACTCAGCCCCACTCAAACCTTCTATCTGGCTAAGATATGTAGATGATGTGTTCTCCATTTAGCCTCATGGCCCAGACACATTAGACTCCTTCCTCGGTCATCTCAATAGCCTACATCCCATCCAAGAATCCAGTTTACTATGGAAAAGGAAAAGAACAATTGTTTACCCTTCCTAGACACCTTAGTCACGCGCCTGCCTAATGATACACTTGCCTTCACTGTATACAGAAAGCCCACACACACAGGCAGATACATTCACAAACTCTCCCACCACCACCCCTCACAACAATATGGCATCATTAAAACCCTTACCAAGAGAGCCCGCAATCTTTGTTCCAGTGGAACCGCCCTCACTAATGAGCTTAACCACATACACAGAACTTTCCTCTCCAATGGCTACAGCGAACACAGTATCAAAAAAATAATCAATTCCACCCCCATTCCCCGTCCCTCTCTTCAACAAGATTTTAAAAATGCCATCACCATACCCTACATCCATGGCACTTCGGAAAAAATAGCCAAGATACTAAAAAAGTATAACCTACACACAGCATATAAGCCCTACTGCAAACTTGCTACCCTTATCCATTCAACGAAAGATCAGCTCCCTCCTCTCTCTCTGCCTGGAGTTTGCAAAGTACCCTGTTCCTGTAAGCTTGCATACTTTGAACAGACAGGCAGATCAGCATCCATCTGCCTGGAGGAACACAAGTCGTACATCGTTACACACAACTATGGCCATTCAGGCTTGGCTGACCATGTTTTGGACACCACCCACAGAGTATCATGGAAGAAAACCACCATGCTCCACCACAGCAAATTCAAGAAAGAGAGACTTTTCTTAGAAGCAGCAGCAGCTCTCAGAAACCAACCAAATCTTAACAAATACGGTTGCATTAAGCTTCCGAAGATTTGGGAAACACTCATCACCAGAGGTCCTACCTTACATTCCAGGCCACCTACTACCGCCCTTAGAGGGCGCTCCACCTAGATAGGACTTTAGTATCACCCACGTGGTTGGGCTTAGTATTGTAAGTTTTTGTGTGCATGTTACATTAATTGTTTTTGTAATCCCTGTAGATGTCCTAGTGACTAGGACGAAATATAGGAAGTATTAAATTCTATTTTAATTCTTTTTGAATGTTGTAAAAAATCCATTAAACCTCCAACATAATGTCTGTAAGGATAAAAAAATCATAACTCCCTGGTGGACACAGGAAGTTAAAGAAGCAGTGAAGGAAAAGAAGAAAGCATATCAAAAGTTCCTGTCAAATAAGTCAGCTTGTGCTCTTAGAGAATATAGAGACAAATGCAAGAATGCTAAACACTGTATAAAACTATCTAAACAAAAGTCACGGGAAAACTTTGGCAAGAATATAGAAAATAAATATCAAGAAGGTGGCAAAATATTCTGGAGGTTGTTGAAGAAGCTTAGGAATGGAGGAAAGAGTGCTGTAAAAGGAGTTAGAGATGATAAAGGTGACATGAAAATGGAAGAAAAGGATATCCCTGAAGTATGGAATAATTACTTTGAAAAACTGCTAAATGAAACAAGCAGTGATGACAGCACAGTGGTAAAAAACACTGACCAGGCATGCAGTCAGGAATACATATCCATACTTGAAGTAGAAAACGCCATCAAAGGCTTGAAATGTGGAAAGGCAGCAGGAGTAGATGATATTCGACCAGAAATGCTGAAGTATGGTGGTATAAGAGTCTTACAGTGGCTGCACTGCATAGTTCAGAAAGCCTGGACAGAGGGACGAATTCCCGATGATTGGAGTAGAGCTCTCATAGTACTCATATATAAAAAGGGAAATAAAACTGAATGTGAGAATTACAGAGGTATTTCCCTACTGAGTGTTCCTGGCAAGATCTATGCAAGTATACTTGAGAAACGGTTGAGAAGAATTGTGGAAGAAAAGCTTGGTCAAGAACAAGCTGGATTCAGGCCAAACAGAGGCTGTTAGGATCAGATCTTCACTTTACGACAAATTGTTGAGAAAGCATGGGAAAATAACAAAGATCTATATTTAAGTTTTGTCGATCCGGAAAAGGCATATGACAAGGTGCCAATAGAGAAGCTATTCGATATGCTGCAGTTATATGGTGTCAATGGGGCATTATATCAAGCAATACTTAGTCTTTATTTGAGATGTGAGTCAGCAGTTAGAATTGAAGGAAGTACAGGAAGATGGTTTAATGTTAAATCTGGTGTGAGACAAGGATGTACATTATCCCCTCTGTTATTTATTATCTATATGGATCACATTATGAAGGAAAGTGGTATTAAACATGATATCAAAATTGGAGATGTTAATGTCAGCTCTTTGCTTTATGCAGATGATGGTATACTTCTAAATAAATCCGCTACAAGTCTGCAAGATTCTCTGACTAAATTGAATAGCTGTTGTAATAGATATGGTATGAAGGTCAGAAATAAAAAGACAAAGACAATGAAAATAGGCAGAATCACTGAAAATGTCAACTATGTTGTGAATGGAGAACCTGTGGAACAAGTAAAACATTTCAGCTATTTAGGCACGATTTTTACTGAAGATGGTAAATTAAATATAGAAATAGACAACAGAATCAGCAAAGCTGGTATGGTGGGAAGTCAATTGAATAAATTCATATGGAATAAGAGAGAAATTAGTTGGAACACTAAATTAGCGGTATACAAGACAGTGTTCAAACCAGTTTTAACTTATGGATCTGAGAGCTGGGTCAGAAGTAAAACACTTGACAGATATGAGAGTCCTGAGAAAGATTATAGGCGTGAACAGATGGCATCAATGGCAATATCATATTAGAAACGAGGATATTAGGAAAGAACTTGACATTGTCAGCATCCAGGAATGTGTTAGCAGAGCTAATCTCAGGTGGTATGGTCACTTAAACAGAATGGGCGAAGAAAGATTAGCAAAACAAGTGTTCTCTGCCAGGTTGGCAGCAAAACGACCCAGAGGAAGACCAAGATATAGGTGGATTGATACGGTACAAAGTGCTTTAGACGATAGAAATATAAGATCTAATAATGTTGGAGTCTTGACAAGTAACAGACTGATTTGGAGGAAAATTGTAGATAGGAAATTAATAATGATGTAATTTTTTTCATGTAGTACTATCATATCCTGTATACCCCTTGAGGGTACATGGCAGGAATTTGATGATGATGAAAAACAGAAATAGGAATATAGTAAAATGGCAGTTATCTGTGGTCCTCTGTAGTACATACAAATTTTTATTTTTAAATTTTCTAGGTAAGTGGATTTGTAAAATAACAGAAAAAATAAAAAATGTTACAACAAAAACTTATGGACTTTCTATCTATATAAATAAGTTTAAAAATGTTCAGTTTTGTATTTACATACTACAAGAATGTTTATGTTTTTATAGTTTATGTATTTAACCGAATAAAGTGTAATTTGGATTAACCGTGTTTTTCAATTATCCAATTTCTAGCGTCTCTCAATTTCAGAGATAATTGATTTTTTTTAGTGTACATGCTTATTTCATGGCTGAATATACATATTTTTCAGAGTTTATTATACAGGGTGGCAATAATAACAGCTGGTGTTCAGAGCTCTGTAGCAAAAAATGTATTGGACGAAATTCAACCAAACTTGGTGTAAGTACGCTCTGGAACATGGGCCACCCTGTATTTTCATAAGCTCCCCTGTCAGTTTTCAAAACTTTCAAAGTTTCTGTATGTATATTTATTTATTTTCATGTGGATACATGATTAAGTGAAGTATTATTATTACTACACATTTTTTAATCTTTCTTCATTCTGCAATTTGAACCAAAGCACAATTAAATTTTATAAAGAAATGTTCTCTGCCAGGTTGGCAGGAAAATGACCCAGAGGAAGACCTAGATATAGGTGGATTGATATGGTACAAAGTGCCTTAGACGATAGAAATATAAGATCTGATAATGGAGTCTTGACAAGTAACAGACTGATTTGGAGGAAAATTGTAGATAGGAAGTTAGCAATGATGTAAATTTTTCATATAGTATTATCATATCCTGTACACCCCTTGAAATTTGATGTTTTGAAAAAAAAAATATAAACAAAAAATACATTTATTTAAAATTATCAATTTTTAATGAGTGGCCCCCCCCTCAAAAAAACCATTTGTTTATAAAATTTAATTCAGTATGCTTTGGCCAAATTTCAAACTGAATATTTAGTTATTTAGTATTTGGTACTTCGGCATATCCCTTATTCTAAAGGACAGGGTAACCAAATAACTCGCATTCATCAAAACACAAAATTATGCAGCTGCGATTAATTTTTAATTTGATGATTTCATATGGAATAATCCATGTGACATAAATGAATAGAAGCATTCACTGTTTTGTTCTATTATCTATGCACTTTTATGTGTGATATTATTGTATGTATGGGGGGAGGGGGGGGGGATTGTAAGCAGTAAGGAACTTTAAACTTTGGCTTGTCTGCCACATGTAAGCCAAACCA
The DNA here is from genome assembly GCF_054136105.1 of Typopeltis vanoorti. Taxonomy (NCBI): domain Eukaryota; kingdom Metazoa; phylum Arthropoda; class Arachnida; order Uropygi; family Thelyphonidae; genus Typopeltis; species Typopeltis vanoorti. Next base: position 1,601,361 of record NC_143573.1, on the reverse strand, counting down.
CAGTATCCCACAAACACCTGGATGCCATCCTTTGGAAATCTAGGAGGCAATGAATGGCTTGGATTGGTTGCAAAGCTATTCAAAATACTGTGTTCTTTGAATAAGGTAGTACATGAACTGTTTGCTTCATTTCCCCAATTTAAAAAAAACTGGATGAAGCCACCAGATTACAGGTGTTCACAAAAACTAGTTCAAATTTAAACTAGTTTAAAATTAGTTGAGTAGTACAGAATGTACTAAACTAATTTTAAAAAGTCCTCTACTACTTATAAGAAATTTTTATATTTTCCTTGCATTCATATGCTAAATCTCTAACTTAGTTGTTGTGGAAGCAATAATAAATTTCTTTTGTAGTGAAGAAGGCATGTTTCATATGGCCTGAAGGCAGCAAAGACCATTCAGAATGAAAGATAAAGTTTAATGAGAGGAACTATAGTCAGCCTGCACTCACTGTGACTAATTACTGGCATTTATCTGCTATCTTTATAAAAACTTACCTAAAGCTTGTTCCGAAGCCACGACTCTGTTGTAAGGTCTGAGCAAACATTTCATACTTTCTAATGTCATTATCACTAACAGATCTGCGGGCAAATTTCATGGCTTCTTCAAAATGATCTCGACGTATTTCAGGAACAGGATCATTATCTTCTACTTCCTACAGAATTGGTGGGGAGGGGAAGGGAGAGGTAAAGGTAATCATTTAGTAGTCTGAAAACATTAATATCAGTAACAAAATTTTAGTTTGTAGAAATCATTGATAATGCTTCCAAGAAAAAAAAAAGTTAAGTATTTAACAGTCTGAAAACATTAGTATCAGTAACAAAATTTTAGCTTTTAGAATATGTTCAATTTTGACTTACCTTTTAATGCAATTTCTGCATCAAATGAATCTTGTAATATCTGAACTGTAGTTCAGGTATATAATACCATGTATAGTTGAGGAAAATGCAACCCAGTTTGCAAATGGCTCATATGGATTTATTGAAGGATGTATTTTCAAAAGCTTCCCACTTGAAGTCAATTTGGATGCAGTATCTAGTTAATACTTTCTTCAATACAACCAGTTTCTAAAAAGTGTTTCTGGTATGACATTGTTTGGCACAGGGAGAGTCTAGTACTCTTCTGAATTGCACCTACTGAATTGTGTATGCAGCACACAATGCAGTAGGTGAGATCATTTACTCTCAGTGAAAACCCCATGATTTGGTTAATCTGTAAATTATCATTAGTTAGTTAATTAATCAATGTATGATGATATAATGGCCAAATCCAATACTGGCAGTATGGCATGATCTTATGAAAACAATGTGAAGCTATTGGTCATAATGTAATTTATGTAAATTTTGCGTGTTCTTCTGGATGGTTTTAGGGATCAAAAAATCTTAGTTTCCTGGAGGGGGGAAACTCCATCTCTGTATGAGCCTAGTTAACTTGTCATTTGATTGAAGATATCTGATAGAGGTTCCTCGCATCACAGACAAGATTTGACCCTAGGTCTTTCCAATCAAGGGGCTCGTCTATACCAACTAAGCTAAGTACTGTAAACAGAATTGTACAAAACAGTATATCTTACAGTTGTATAGCTGGTATTCTTACCACACAAAACAGCTGTAATTTGAGAGTTTATTAATTACTCAACTAGTTTTGTGAAATTCATTTCACATCAGGAGAAATAAGTGAATAAACTAAAAATTAAAATAAAGCCTGGCCTTCTTGTATTAAACACAAGATGCACATGGTCACGGAAAGTTTTGCAGAAGACCACAAACCAGCAATTACCTTTATAGCATATGCACTTTCTACTATTATCCCTGTTTTCAAATGTTTCATAATGAATGTTATGAATTATTTTTATCAGCAGCACAACTGTTTCATATTCTCACTTCAGAATCCTGCATGATGAAAAACAGTATATCGTACTCTTCTGAATTTTAATTGCTCTTTCCTAAAAGCACACTTCTTGCATACACTGTTTGAGTGAGGTGTTAGTGCCTCATATTGCTTGATGTGAAAATTTTGTTGAAGGGGGTTGGCCAACATTGTATTATTTTAGAAGAACTGAAACTGGTGATGAACTGTGATGCTTCTAATATGACCGAGAAACAAAGGTAAAGCATGGAATGGCAATTGTAGATTTCTTGGAGAGCTCAAGGTATGATTGCAGAAACAATTTAATTTTTACACGAATAATCTTTGTTTATTTCAGTCTACAGTTCTCTTCTGAAAGCTCCTCAACTCTGATTCTTTTCAATGTGATATCCAATTTAATCTTGCTAAAAACTAAATAGTATTTACTTCCTATTTTCAAATTCCTTTATGCTTGTGTTCTAAACCTGCATGAACATATTGCTGGCAAAAATAAGTCAATGAGACATTTCTTGTGTCTGCTCTCCATGTGAATTTGTGCACATTTTTATTTGATTTTCTCTTCTTTTTTTTTGGTAACACTTATGCTGATCTGGTACTTATCCAATTATCTGCTAGTTTCATTTCATTTCCATTGATGCTTCTTATATTGATAGTACCGATCTTGAACTCTGTTGATGTTTAGTTGGGTTTGTGCCAGAAGCTGACTTTTCATTGTGTGCCCTAGTTCTCTAAGGAAAACAATGAGGGCTTGTTTAGCTGGGTGACACCCCCCCAGCAAGTATTAAGTTACATCATGGTGTACCATCATTTTGTATTATAGTTTAAGCCAATAAAAAAACAATTTGGCTGGTGAAATCCCAATTGCCAGCCCATCTTTGTTCGTTCACTATCCAGACAGATATAAACAGGGTGCACCATGAGAAGGTGAGGAATGGACATTAGGACAGAAGTCCTGGTCAGTGCTCTAGATTCCTTAAAAGGCTATGTTGCAGTCTCTTCCCAGTTATCCAGCTTTGATCCTCACGTTTTCAATTTTCCTCTCCTTAAATAGGTTTATAAGTACAATATCTAACAGAATAGTTGAAAGAAATATTAAAAATAAAATTACCACTTGTTTGAAATCTTTAAACACTAAACTGAATGTAAGAATTCAAGAACTTTGGTTAAAAAAAAAAAGTATTTCTTTCATAACACCTTTTCAAGAAATGGATATGAAAAGTTTGGAATCCTTAAAAAGCAGATTATTATAATTTTCTTCTATTTCAATAATTAGTTGGACACACAAAATTTTCCTTAATGGGAATACATAATAATGATAGATCTAAAATGTTTTCAAAGATGACAATGACGTGAAGTCATTAATCTCTATATACAAGTAGCCCAGTCATGAAGCCATTTCATGCATAAACTTTGTTTGCTTACACTTGGATAAAGGATGAAATGAAGAATATACAATTTCTTGGCATCTTTAATTAATAGCAAGCACAGATGTTAGTAATTTTTTTTTGGGGGGGGGGGGGGGGGGAGTGAGGTGGGGAGATAAGATGATGTGCCAAAGCTTTCCCATGGATGCAATCCAACTGTTACAGGATTCAGAGTGGGTGGGTGGATGGTATAATTTGCTCTTCGTTTGATGAATTTTGTTACAGATCTCTCTCTCTTGTTCTGGAAGATCTGGTCATAGGAGATGAATAGTGCAGACATGAATCTTTGAAAGCAATCAGTTCACTATGGTAGGGTATCTTTAGAGGATTCTCCAAGCTGTATTCTGAGATTTATTGGCTGCTCTGCATTCTCACCCTCGTTAAGGAAATGTGGAAACTGACTTGACAATCTGAATAGTGCAGCTGTAGCAGCGTGTGTTATACATAAGGAAATGAATCTCTCTTAGATAAATAACAGTGAATGTTGAGTAGGCATGTGGAGAAAGGTGCTGCTTTTTCCAGAAGGTGGAAAGAGAGAGAGAGAGAGAGATTGCTGGACATATGTTTCACAATCCTTCCTTTGATGTTAGTATACATCCTATCCACAGAGCATTGTGGCCATTTAAATCTCCCATAAGCATACGGAATTGCAACTACAACAGGTGATAGACAGATCCAGAAAACTGGGAAAAATCCTAACAGGTGGATGGAAACTACCTCTACCTGTTAGGATTTTTCCCAGTTTTCTGGACTTGCTGGAGTGAGATATGGTTGCCTACAAGGATGGAGATTCCTCTGTGGGTAGGTCCACCACCTGTTCTGTTCTCTTTGTTGTTAATAGCGATATATCACTTAGAATCCTAATAATAATAATTATTATTATTATGTGACACCTCCAGGGAGTCCTAAGACTCATTGAGAGAGAGTGTGCCAAAAGCATCGAACGACTGATCCCATTCCACTACTAACCGCACTCAAACTTGCTTAAGTTATTAGTAGCAGGCTCTACCAATCGACCAACCTTTGCTGGCAGTTTCAAATACGTCTCATGCAGGCAAAGAACAATGGGTTATGCCTTTTTTTTTGCTTTGTGAGAAACTGTGGATTATCAGTGTCCATATATTCTTTCTCAGCAAAACATTCTCAAACTTTGCCCAGGATACTAGGGATTTTGATAGTTTTGGATTCACCTGGAAGCATTTGTGTGATTGTGGTGTTCATACCATTATTTTTTAACTAAAGAATTTAAGTAATGGTCTAATTTTTAATGGGGTTTCTGGAATGACACCATTATTTTCCTTGCTCCTTTCTAAAAAAACAGACTAATTTTTGTAGCATTCAGGGATGATATAATGGTAAGAAGGTTTGACAGTTTATGAGCAAATGCTCCTTTATATATTTTTTCTAATGCTACCATCTCAACATAAGAGGATTTTCCAACAGGTGTTGTGGGGATGCTTCCTCTTTGTCTACTGATGTGGAATGTTCTATTTTATCTCTGGATCTCCTTTCTCATTCTTCTGTTTGAGATGTTGGCATTCTGAAGCACTTTTGAGGATTTGAGATGTTACCCTAATTCTGAAAATTACTCTGACCTCTTTGATCACATTGTTGAAGAATGATTTCCTGCAGTTCCAACTACAACTCCAACTGGCCCCAGATTTTGCCCACACATACACATAATTTCCTGATATGTACGCTCAAGGGTAGATATCAGGAAAAGCTCTTGGAGCCAACAGTGAGTCAGTGGAATTATTGAGAGCAGCTGGGAATGAAGTAGTGAATATACTAACTGAAATTTGTCAACAGGTTTGGAAGAAAATATACTGACCTAGAGATTGGAAACCATTGTTATTCATCTCAATTCCAAAAAAAAAGCCAGATGTGAGAATTATAGAACCATCGCTTTAACTTCACATGCATGTAAAGTTATACTGAAAGTGATTCAACAAGGGTTGGAGCCAGATGTGAATAGAGAAATGCCACGAGAACAGGCAAGCTTTAGGAGAGATAGAGGAACTAGAGACTAAATAGCAAACACGAGATGGATTATGGAAAGAACAAGAAAATTTTCAGAAGTAAGTATTCATCTGCTTTACTGATTATAAGAAAGCTTTTGATTGTGTGGATCAAAACAGACTGTGGATTGTAATGAGATCAATGGGAATACACGAACATGTAATTCTCTTGATAAGAGAGCTGCAACCAAGATGCTTCAGTAAGAACAGCCTTTGGAGAAACGGACAGTGTTTGAGTGGGGAAAAAAAAGGGGGTGGGGTGAGTGGCAGGGGTTGTATACTGTCACCCTACCTTTTTAATATTTATAGTGAATATGTTATGAGAATAGCTGATTTAGACAAAGATCCAGCTGGAATTAAGATTGGTGGCAGAAAAATAAATAATTTAAGATATGCAGATAATACAACCTTCAGAGTAGAAACTAAGGAAGATCTGGAGTGGTTGATTCTATTGGTTAAGATGGAAAGTAACAAAGCTGGGCTTAATTTAAACATCAGCAAAACAAAAGTGATGGCCTCTGGTAATTTAAATGAATTAATAATAGAGGAAGATAAAATAGAAATTGTTCAATGTTATGATTCACTGGGGTCCAGAATCAGAAATGATGGTAAATGTGAAGATGAAATTAAAAGGATAGTCATGAAAAAAAAAAAAAAAAAAAAAAAAATGTTAAACCTGACAAAAATTATGAAAGATAGAGGTGTGAGTAAGTCCACAAAAGTAGAAATGTCAAAGCAAGGGTATTTCCAGTAGTGATGTGAAAGATGGATTAAAAAAGGACAGAAAGCAAATTGATTCATCTGAATTATGGGTGTGGAAGAGACTATTAAGAATCTCATGGACTGCAAGAATGACCAATAAGGTTTTAGAGAATATAAAGACAGAATGCTCCTTGGAGGCAATGATTGCTAAACAGAAGTTGAGGTACTTTGGACATATTATGTGAGCTGATAAATCATTGGAAAAGGCAGTTATGTTGGGGAAGATTGAGGGAATGAGAAGAAGAGGAAGACCACAAACGAGTTGGATGGACAAGATAAAAGAACTTACCAATTTCAGTTTACAATTGCTAAAAGAAAGGACAAGAGACTGGATTGGAGAGCCTATGTTACAGAATCACCAAGAGGCAAAAACAACTGGATGGCACATAAGCCCTCAAGAGATGTTCAGGCTACTATAACAGCACTGCATGATTAAGTTTAGATTATTATTAATTTCCTACATACAATCTTCTTCCAAATTAGTCTATCATCTGTCAGAATTCCAATGTTGTCATATATAACATTTTGTGCTTCTAAGGCACTTCTGACTGAATCAATCCACCCAGACCTTGGTCTTTCTCTGGTTCTCTTTTCTGCCCATCTTGGCACCAAACACCTCTTATGCTAACCATTCCTCACCCATTCTATTTAAGTGGCTATACCACCTCAGATTAGCTCTATTTACACATTCCTGAATTCTAACAATGTCAAGTTCCTTTCTAATACCCCCGTTTTTAATATGACTCTGCCACCAATGCCATCAGTTCACTACCCTAATTTTTCTCAGAACCCTCATATCTGTGGTCTAGTCTTTGATAAAGTCTCTCAGATCCATAAATTAAACCTGGTTTGAACACTTGTATACTGCTAGTTTGGTGTTTTGGCTAATTTCTCTTTTATTCCATACAAATTTATTCAGTTGGCAATCCAACATACCAACTTTTTTTTATTCTGTTATCTATTTCTAGATTTAACTTGTCATCTTGATTAAAAACGGTGCCTTAATAGCTGAAATATTTTACTTGTTCTATATAGGATCTCCATTCAAAATGCAGTTGATGTGTTCAATGTTTCTGCCCATTTTCACAGTTTTGGTCTTTTAAAACATTTCAGCTACTTAGGCATGATTTTTACTGAAGATGGTAAATTAAATATAGAAATAGACAACAGAATCAGCAAAGCTGGTATGGTAGGAAGTCAATTGAATAAATTCATATGGAATAAGAGAGAAATTAGTCGGAACACTAAATTAGCTGTATACAAGACAGTGTTCAAACCAGTTTTAACTTATGGATCTGAGAGCTGGGTCAGAAGTAAAACACTTGACCAAAGACTAGAGACAGCAGATATGAGAGTCCTGAGAAAGATTATAGGCGTGAACAGATGGCATCAATGGCAATATCATATTAAAAAGGAGGATATTAGGAAAGAACTTGACATTGTCAACATCCAGGAATGCGTTAACAGAGCTCAGGTGGTATAGTCACTTAAACAGAATGGGCAAAGAAAGATTAGCAAAACAAGTGTTCTCTGCAAGGTTGACAGGAAAACGACCCAGAGGAAGACTAAGATATGGGTGGATTGATACTGTACAAAATGCCTTAGAAATATAAGATCTGATAATGTTGAAGCCTTGACAAGTAACAGACTGATTTGGAGGAAAATTGTAGATAGGAAGTTAGTAATGATGTAATTTTTTTCATGTAGTATTATCATATCCTGTACACCCCTTGAGGGTGCATGGCAGGAATTTGATGATGATAGTCTTTTTATTGCACTAGATGTGTTTAGGAGTACAAGATCATCTGCATGAAACAGAGCCAAGTTTGACATCTTCAATTCTATTATCAGGTTCAGTGCTACTTTCTTTCATAAAGCAGTCCACGCAGATGGCGAATAAGAGTGAAAACAATGTGCATCCTTGTCTTATATATGATTTTATGCCAAACCATCTTTCTGCATTTCCTTCAATTCTAAATGCTGACTTACAATTTAAATACAGACTTCTGTATAACGTTCCATTTATCCCATATAACTGTAGTGTTTTGAAAAGCTTTTACCTGGGCACCTTGCCATAGATCCTTATCATCTTCCCATGAATTTTCAATTATTTTCCTGAACTGGGTTCAGGCCAATAGTTGAAAATTTGAAATTCTTGGCCTGAACCCAGTTTATTCTTCTCAAAGTTTCTCTTCCACAATCTTTCTCAACTACTTTTTAAGTATGCTTGAAAAGTAGTTGAGAAAGTATATTACTGTTGTTTTCTTATTGTAGGTCCACATTTTGAGTGCACTGGAGCCAGTGTAATTGAAGTTTTTAACTTCCACATTGAAAAGAATAAGCAAATCTTACTTGGAACACTTACAGAAATTCCTCTGTAATTCTCAGATCAAGCTTTATTCCCTTTTTTATAGATGGAAACTATTATAGCTCTCTCTCTCCAATCATCTGGAATTCGACCTTCTGATAAGAAGATCGAATTCAGTGCAAAACTTCTATACCCCCATACTTAAGCTTTCCTGATCAAATATCATCTTCTTGATGATATTTGATCAGGAAAGTGATGGTAGGGTCATATGTTAAAGCTGTAACTGATGAACACTGAAATGTACTTACACCATGATTAATACATGTGCAATTCATTGCACTGTGTTGACTTCGTCAGAGGTACAAAGTAGACATAAGACATCCAGTTAGCCGGTCACTGTCCTCACTAGATTCGATATGCTGCCTTCAATCTCTAAGGTGTATTATTATTATTATTATTTTTTTTTCTACTTAAAGTCCAGTTGAGCTGCTTCAATCTCTGGATTCTAAGGAAATCAAATTGGGAATGTCGAGGGGGAGGGAGGGAAAGAATGTGGCACCTAAAGAATATTACTGTTGTTTTCTTATTGTAGGTCCACATTTTGAGTGTACTGGAGCCAGCATAATTGAATTTTTTAACTTCCACATTGAAAAGAATAAGCAAATCAGCATTCTTTTCTGGAAAACTATAAAAGATATCAAAGATTCCAATCCCCTCCTTAAAAAGATGATATCAAAGATCTATTTATCTTCTATATTCTTACCAAGAACCTGTCTTCCTAATATTTAATTTTTGTATTCTTACCAAAGTCTTCTCATGACTTCTTTAATCACTTTTACAAAAATCAATATTCTTTCAAGAATATTGATTCTTGTAAGAATGAAAAATGTATTTTCATTTGTGTCCTCTCAGAGAATGTTGATTTAATTGCCAGGAACTTTCGATATGATTTCTTCTTTTCCATGACTGCTGCTTTTAACATCCGCAGTCCACTATGGAGTTCTGATTTCTCCATCCTTGCAGACAACTTCCCTGCTAAATCAATCAATGTTTTCTTCAGAGTTTGCCACTGAGTACCCAAGGTTTGATTCTTGTTTTCCAACCTCTTACATTTTATTTTCTTGTGACTACCACTGATAAATGGTTAAAAATCTATAGTACATTAGTACTGTGGGGATAAACATTTTTCTTCTATTTTTATTAATTTTATATATTTCTGGTATTTTTATTTGCTTTTTACATAATCTGAAAACTATGCTCTAGAGACCAAACACAAAAAAATTAAATTCATCCCATACGTAAGGGCAAACACCCATACTCATGGTGGGATTCAAACATGCAATCATGGTTGGGGAATGTTATGCTAGTCATTTGGAATGTTAGACTAGTCATAACTGACTTTCATTGTTATGAAAGTCAGTTATGCTAGTCATTTGGCAAACCAAGCAGGCAATAGTGTTAATAATGTTTGGTAAGTCATCCACTGCAAGTAGCACTTGAAGTTGTTTCCCTGCACTTCCACCTCAATATGGTATCACTGACTGTTAACGTGGGATAGCCCAATTTGTTAACAATTTGCTGAACAGATAGGCCTGCAACATGGCATCCTATCACAACACCTCTTTCAAACTCCATCAGTTCCTTTCTCACAGCCATTTCACCCAGACATAGCTGCACTGACTTTGGAACATCATATTCCTCCAATTTGTACCTGCTACAAACATGACTCATTACATGATATGATGCACCTTGTTCATTGGGGTGTCTGTTGACTTCTTTCCAAGCAGTGTATCTCGGTTGTAATGAAGGGTTTTATTTGCTACTATTCAAAATTCCAGCAAAATATTTCAGAGATGGTTTTTCAGCAAGAAAAAAATCTCAAGTGGCTTGAGAGAAACACCATCTCCATTCTCAGAATGTATTGATGCAGCAATGACAAAACCATGAACAAAGCTATGTATGACTTTGAGAGCTAAATGCAGAAAACTCACCTCATGTTTGAGTCCTGCCTTCTAGTTCCTTATTAAGGCCACTTGGATGCAAGTTCTATTTATATGCATTCCCACCATGCTCTCTCTTGGCTAGATTATACTACTGTAATAACACTTAAATATAAAAATGACCTCCTGGCAATATTCTAATTCCTGCAGAGACAAAGAAAACCAAGGCAAATCATTAACAGCCTTAACAACAACAATGCATCACATGGCCTGTATCCTTTTGCCACAAAGACATTAGAAAGAATTCCAAATAACTTACATATTATAAACACCTCTTGTCCTGATGATATGATATTTATGCATGGAAGCTGGGCAAGAGCGTGGTTGACAAGGGTGTTAGAGCTAGGTTTTTTACTTGGAGAGTGGTGAATGAGTGGAATAAGCTTCCAGAGTCTGTTGTGGGTGCTACGACCGTGAATGAGTTCAAGGCAAGATATGATAGATACTGTGTGAATGTTGAATAGTTGTTCCAGACATGATGTTAGGGCCTCCCTCGATGAGTCTGTAGACTCCCTGTAGTTTCCCGGAACAATAATAATAATAATAATATCTACAGTTGTACTCCTAATCATCTTTCTAATATACCCAAGCTGGTATCCATTCGACAGCATGGAAACATATATTCAGCTCATTCTAAAAACAGAAGATAAATATTTGCAAACTATTGATCTATTGCTTTCACCTCAATCCCCACTAAAATAATGAAGGAGTCTTACTTATTCATAAACTGAATAACTACCATCTAATCAGCAATGATCCAGCTTTTCAAAATCAACAGCAGATCTTCTAATACCCCCCCCCCCGCCCACACACAACACAGAAGGATGATTCCTTGTAAGAACTAGATTTTGATCCCTTTCAATCAGGATCACTCTCATAGATATTATTCCTTGGTCTTCAGGCTCTAAACACACTCCTTCATCTGGAATGTCAAGATCAAATTCTGATATCTGCGTGGTATTCTCTTCCCATGTATGCTGTTTATATGTAAGTCTTTTGACTGTTAACAAATGACATTCCTACAGGAATATTACCAGAACATAGTTTAACCATTCTGGGAAGTACTTTTTCACTGTCCAGTGTGAGAACTACATCAACTCACATGAAGTGGCTTGAAAAAGTTCCATGCTTTGTCTTTCAAACAGGGTTTCTGGACTGCAAAAAAAAGTTGTGAAGTTCTGATAACATCTAATGTGTAATTAATTGTTTCTAGTCTTTTGTTGTGTATAACTTTTTTATTTTACTAGTATCCTGACGATGTACAGGGAATATGATATGATTGAAACTTACAAACTTCTGAAAGGGTCATACAGGATTTCAATTTATGGAGGGTGGGGAAAGGATGAGAGGGCATCCTTGGAAGCTGAGAATGAAGGTGCCAAAAAGGGTGCGAGGGCTAGATTTTTCTCTCAGAGAGTAGTGCGTAATTGGAATGAATTCAAGAATAAGTATGATAGTTGGTGTGTGTAGTATGTGGCCTCTCTCGATGAGTCTCTGACTCCCTGGAGGTCTCTCTTAATAATAATATTCAGACAAAAGCTCTCAATATTTTTATCTCATTGAAAGAGCCCAAATTTCAAGAGAAATGTGAAAGCTTTACTGAAAGTTTAGGATGGTTTGACCGTTTTAAAAATCGAACTGGAGTGCATAATGTAAGAATAACTGAGAAACTTGCTTATTTTTATTAAATTCTTTATTTACCTTAAAATGTGGTCACAATACCAAAAGCGTCCCATAAATGGGTGTTGGTATATATACAAAAACTAATAAATAAATAAAAACTTTCATTCATTGTCTTATATGTCTAGTAAAATCCAAAAACTCAACATCACCAGAGTAAAAGATCAGTAATATCAACATAAAAAGCCCGAATGGCAAAGAAATGGAGTTAGCTGAGGAATTAGATATGTACCAGATTGACATAATAGGGGTAAGGGAAAAAAACAAAAACAAAAAAAAACTTGAGATCTTTCTGAGCAATAAATAGAAAATGTTATATGCAAGCAATGACAATCAAGGAAAAGAAGTAGTAGCCATAGTATTCAACAAAAATACGAGGCTAATCTTCTTGAATGGCAGGCAGTCTCAAGCAGAGTAATGTGGATAAATATGAGAATGGGGAACTGGTCAATCAGACTTATTTGTGCCTACGGTCCCACAGATGGTTCTACTAAGGTAGAAGTGGAGGAATATTTTTGAGGCTTTAGAAAAAGCAACTGACACAATGAAAAAGGAAAAGTTGGTCCTTGTTGGGGATGTAAATAGCAGAGTAGGAAATGATTGTCAAGCATACAGAAATATTTTGGGAAAATTTGGAGAAAAGAGCAAAGCTAATACTAATGGCAAATACCTTTTGGATTTCTGTTCAGGACATGGTCTGGTTATTATTAACACCATGTTCCAATATAAAAATGTGCACAAATTCACATGGAGAGAAGAGGCAAGGAATAAGAAGTCTCATTGACTATATGTTATTGTTGATAGTGATGTTTTCTCCCTGGTGCAGGACACCAGAGTGTACAGAGGATTTGAAATTGGGCAGGATAAAACTGAATTTAATTTCGAAAAGAAGAACATGTAAGAAAGTTTTAAAGTGAATAAAAGTTGAGCAGCTCTCAGATGTGAACTGTAGACTAAAATACACAAACATTATTGAAGAAAAAATGAAAGAGTTTGAGAATAGGAACCAAACCTTGGAGATTCAGTGGAAAGCTTGAATAAAACCCTGATTGATTCAGCCAGAGTGGCATGTGGTGAGGTTGTCTGCAAGGATAGAAAAATCAGAACTCTATATTGGACACGGGAAGTTAAAGAGGCAGCAGTCAAAGAAAAGAAGAAAGCATATCAAAATTTCCTGGCAAATAAGTCAGCTTGTGCTCTTAGAGAATACAGAGACAAATGTAAGAAAGCTAAACACTGTGTAAAACTAGCTAAACAAAAGTCATGGGAAAACTTTGGTAAGAACATAGAAAATAAATATCAAGAAGGTGGTGAGATATTCTGGAGGTTGTTAAAGAAGCTCAGAAATGGAGGAAAGAGTGTTGTAAACAGAATTAGAGATGATAAAGGTGACATGAAACTGGAGAAAAAGATATCATTGAAGTATGGAGTAATTATTTTGAAAAATTGCGAAATGAAACAAGCAGTGATAGCCGTGGTAAAAAACACTCGACAGGCATACAGCCAGGAATACATATCCATACTTGAAGTAGAAAAAGCCATCAAAGTCTTGAAATGTGGAAAGGCAGCAGGAGTAGTAGATGATATTCAACCAGAAATGCTGGAGTATGGAGGTATAAAAGTTTTACAGTGATTGCACTGCCTAGTTCAGAAGGCCTGGACAGAGGGACTAATTCCCGATGATTGGAGTAGAGCTCTCATAGTACCCATACATAAAAAGAGAAATAAAACTGAATGTGAGAATTATAGAGGCATTTCCCTACTGATATTTATGCAAGTATACTTGAGAAACGGTTGAGAAGATTGTGGAAGAAAAGCTTGGTGAAGAACAAGCTAGATTCAGGCCAAATAGAGGCTGCCAGGATCAGATCTTCACTTTACAAGAAATTGTTGAGAAATCATGGGAATATAAGAAAGATCTGCATTTAAGTTTTGTAGATCTGGAAAAGGCATATGACAAGGTGCCAAGAAAGAAGCTATTCAATATGTTACAGTTATATGGTGTCAATGGGGAATTATATCAAGCAATACTTAGTCTTTATTTGAGTTGTAAGTCAGCAGTTAGAATTGAAGGAAGATGGTTTATATGTTGAATCTGGTGTGAGACAAGGATATATATTATCTCCTCTGTTATTCATTATCTATATGGATCACATTATGAAGGAAAGTGGTATTAAACATGATATCAAATTTGGAGATGTTAATGTCAGCTCTTTGCTTTATGCGGATGATGTTATACTTCTAAATAAATCCGCTACTAGTCTGCAAAATTCTCTGACTAAATTGAATAGCTGTTGTAATAGATATCGTATGAAGGTCAGCAATAAAAAAACAAAGACAATGAAAATAGGCAGAATCACTGAAAATGTTAACTGTGTTGTGAACGGAAAACCTGTGGAACAAGTAAAGCATTTCAGCTACTTAGGCACAATTTTTAGTGAAGATGGTAAATTAAATATAGAAATAGACAACAGAATCAGCAAAGCTGGTATGGTGGGAAGTCAATTGAATAAATTCACATGGAATAAGGGAGAAATTAGTTAGAACACTAAATTAGCTGTATACAAGACAGTGTCCAAATCAGTTTTAACTTATGGATCTGAGAGCTGGGTCAGAAGTAAAACACTGGATCAAAGACTAGAGACTGCAGATATGAGAGTCCTGAGAAAGATTAGAGGCACGAACAGATGGCATCAATGGCAATATCATATTAAAAACAAGGATATTAGGAAAGAACTTGCCATTGTCAGCATCCAGGAATGCATTAGCAGAGTTAATTTCAGGTATGGTCACTTAAATAGAATGGGCGAGGAAAGATTAGCAAAACAAGTGTTCTCTGCCAGGTTGGCAGGAAAACAACCTAGAGGAAGATCAAGATATAGGTGCATTGATACGGTAAAAAGTACCTTACACGATAGAAATATAAAATTTGATAAGGTTGGAGTCTTGACAGATAACAGATTGATTTGGAGGAAAATTGTAGATAGGAAGTTAGTAATGATGTAAATTTTTCATGTAGTACTATCATATCCTGTACACCCCTTGAGGGTACATGACAGGAATTTGATGATGATGTTTAGTAAAATCAAGCTTGAATGAGAGATGCTGTTTCCCATTCTTGAAGTAAGTCTTCAATACAGAAAGATAATCACTTTCCGTATTGAAGACTTACTTTATCTTAAAATTCAATTAGATGTTCAACTTCTATTTTTATTCATATACAGTAATTTACCATTTATCCAAAATTTAAAACAACCCTTCAATTAACCAATAGTTGCAAATCAACTGACAACTGACAATTACAGCACAATGTAATTGTACTTCAATTATGAGAACGGCAAATTGCCTTCCCAATGTGGTTGGATAAATGATTGGTAAAACATTTCATCATTTATATTTATTTATAGTGTCGGTGCTGACTTTCAATGTTACAATAAATTACTTCATATAAACCATATCTCATTAGATGAAATTTCATATTTATCACTTGATTCAATGTAGAATTTGTTTAGGGCAAAAGTTTCTGCTGAGCACCATAAGAAATGGGTTATACAATAAATTTTTTATGGAGACCACTCTCTCAATATTATGACACATACACCACACAGACATATATAAGAATATCAAAACTTGAAAGTAATATTATAATCTTTCCAACTACCAAAATTATAATTAGCACCAAACTTTACCATATCAGCATCAGGATTCTGTGTTCGTTCCTTTTCTCTTCGTATTTCAGCTTCAATACTTTCTCTGATTGCTAGTTTACATGCTCTCTGGCATACTTCAGTCAGATCAGCACCACTAAATCCCTGAGTTACTTTGGCAACATAGCTTAAATCCACATCCTATAGGATAACAATTAATAAGCATGAATACAGAATAATAAAAAAAATGAGCTTTTTTAATCACTTTTTTAAATGAAACATATTCAATTAAATTTAAAAACAAATCTAATTAAATAATATAGTAAATAACTGGTTCAGCTTTTAGCTTTTTTTTTTTTTTTTGGCCTAGTTGTGATAAAGGAATTGCTCCACTGCAAAATTAGATTTACTTTTAAACTTCATTCAAATATGTAATAAATAGGAACATAGTGAATTCGGTTAACTTTCAGTATTGAAACTTTTATGTTTTGGATATCTGGATGGCATTTTATGATAAGAATAAAAAATTCATAATTGTAGTAGTTTATAGCAAATTATTTCATAATGAAATAAACTGATCACATAAAAATGTTGCTTAAATTCATATAGAGAGAATGTCCTTAAGAAGTTTTGTTGATCAATGTTTGAAATCTATGAAGTTATCTGCAAAAATAACTTCCCATGTCCGCCATGGAGTTAACATATTTGGAATGGACAGGGACACAAGAATAGGTCTCCCACTTTCTGGTTGTGGGCATACAAATTGTGGTGAGTGCTTCCACAGAAACCAAAAACTATGTAAAGGTGGAAGGGAGTGGGGAGAAAGAAGCTCTTTTCACGATATATTAAAAACCAGTAATTATGGGAAATTCTATATGTGGCACATTTAAGGAGGGAAAGAAGTTAAAGAAATATTCATTAGATAAATGAATTATTAATATTTTACAGTTGTAGTATTATGTATATTCAATGAGTTGTGAGAAATAGAAACTCTAAACAATGTTTACATAAAAACAATAACACAACAATTCATGTATGTGAGGGGGAGAGAGAGATTTTTAAAATAAAAAAAATAACCCATTGGTCTGCTTGCGATACTAACATAATATAGATTTATAGCTTTTCATGAGTGGGAATCACATTAAAAAAAAATAAAATAATCTAATGCTCACTAAGTAATGAAGTGGAAAAAATAGTATAAAATAATAAACAGTAAGAATATAAAACAATTCGTAATGTACTATAGCACCAGCTTCACCTATCAAAGAGTCATATGCCAATGTCCTAATGCTCACAGTAAAATTTGGTCAGGGCAATGTATGTTTCTAAATGGACATTTACAGATACAATTTCTAATATGACAAACTTTACAAATTAAAAATTCATCATCTTCCCAGTCCCTTCCTCTAATTTTTCAAATGTAAGTACTGAGTTGGTTGGTTAATCAGATAATGTCCAAGCACTAGCATAATCTGACTAAGGATATTAGTGTGTACTATCTCTGTAAAGTATTTATTCTCTTCTTGACTTGCATGTTATGGGGAATGAAAATTATGACATTCCAGGAAGAAGATATCCTGCGACCAGGGCTGTAGGAAGTGGGTGACCGCTAGAGCCTTATGTTTTTTTTTTTTTAAATAACGAAACCTGTGGTGCATTCATAATTAGAAGAAACACGCGTATAAACCACAGTGAAAATTATTTAATTGTAAATATTTCATCCTAAGTATCTTAGGACATCATCAGTACAGTATTTAAACAAAAATTAGGAATAACATACAGTTAGGGCACATGATTACAATAGAATTTCAACTTTTATGTATTTTTTTAACAGGTGCATTTTAGCAATTAAATTTTAACAACCATGCAAATGCTGGAATTTATTTCATTATATTACAGACAAAATTAAATAATTTTCACTGTGGTTTATACGTGTGTTTCTTCTAATTATGAACGTCACCCTAACTGTATGTTATTCCTAATTTTTGTTTAAATACTGTACTGATGATGTCCTAAGATACTTAGGATGAAATATTTACAATTAAATAATTTTCACTGTGGTTTATACGTGTGTTTCTTCTAATTATGAACGCACCACAGGTTTCGTTATTTAAAAATAAAAAAATAAAAAAGTATGGAATATGTCCACCCCAAACTACAATGCAGCTCTCACAACATCATACCATGCTTAGCACACAGTGATTCGGGAGTTCTTGAGGCAAACGGGCTCACTCCTCCTTCAGAGCAAGGATAAGACCTTGTTTGTTTTCTGGAGGGGAATTTTGAGTAGCAATGCATCTTCCTATTACATTTCAAACGTGTTCTATTCTACGGGGTTGAGATTTGGGGAGTGTGCTGGTTGCTTGATTCAATTAATATCCTTGGTCTCCAAAAGTATCTGTACTGCAATATCACTGGCCGGTCATAGCCCCTTTTTCCAGCACTTGTAGCTCAGTGCATCCATTAAGCGTAATGCCTCCCCACACCATGACCACAACACTGTCATATCTATCCATTTCAAGAACATTCTCACAATGGTAAGCAGTGCTATTTTCATGCCAGATCAAGCATTGTATAGAATTGGAGGAAAAACTACTCTAACCTGTATAGAGTACATTACCCCACTAGTGTCTTGCTCAATTTTTAAGGATACAACACCAGTGAAAATGTTCTCTATGAGCTGTGGATAAAGGAATGCAGACTACAGGCTTTTGGGCATGTAGGCTTACTTGTCACAGATGTCTTGAGCGTGTCGAGATATCTCTGTACCTGTGCTTGAATGGAGCCTACTTGAAAACTGACTTGACGTGGTGCTGTGATTATGTTTTGATGTTTTAATCAAAATTTTGTCTTCATGCTCCGTGATAGAGCAAGCACGACCTCTTAGTTCTGAAACACACTATTGGTTTGAAATGCTGCCCGGAGTCTGGATACAACGCTACATGAAATTCCAAACTTTCTGGCAATATCAGTAATTCTTCGGCCTTCTTCAAGCTTTCCAATAATTCTTTTCCACGTGAAATCATCTAGATGATGTCTTTGAGACACAAGACATCCAAGTTTGCAACTGTATTCCTTCATAAAAAGAACTTCCTTCAAACATATTCGCATACTGCAGCATTTTATCCTGTTGAATGCTACCTCTTTGTGTGTGATTCGAAAATTTGAATGTGTACCCACTTTCTCTTGAAATCGTCAGTTATAGAAATTATAATCTTCAAAAATAGTATTTGTCCTTAGGTTTTGGACACCAGTGTATATCCTCTCCTAACAAATTCTACCTTCCTGTAGTACAGTTTTTCCACAAATAGGGTTCTGGTGAGGTATGTATTGCTGCCTTGTAAGTTTATTCCCAGTTATAGGAAATGCCAACCAGACCTCTAATGCTTAGAGGTCTAGTTTCATTATCCTTTCACTGCCCAGTGAAAAGTCACTATCCTGCTTATTGGAGGTGTGAAGTGGCTATTGCCACACTGCAGAGTAGGATCTTTATTCTTATTGTTCTCAGTCTTCAGAAGTGTAGCATGAGTGATAGCCTTAATGGATATGCTCAACACATTGCAATTAATTAATGAGCCAGCACTGAAGTAGGTTCATAGGACAGCTGGAAAATAATCCTGCTGCTTCTTACTATGCCATATATGCCTAGAGGGAGAATATAGCAGCATACAAAGCACTGTTGAGACTACACTTGAACTGGAGTCCCTGTTTGGAAGCCATGTTCACAAGTCTCTTTCACCACTATTGCATATCTCTGATCTGTGTTTCTGACATTATCAAAACATGAAAGACTATAATGAACATCAGCAACACTTAGGAAAAAACTTCCCACAAAAATAACAAATCAATAAAAACACACCCTACAAAACTGCATGATTAAACTATTCACATATCAACATTCTTTATAAACTAGGGAAGCAAATGCACAAGTCATGATATCATTTGAGTAGCAATTAAGTTTGCCAGGTAACCTTAGACTAAGGAAGGGAGTGATTTTAAAAAAGTACATAACATACTTTAAATTACAAGCTCTTAAAATTATTTAAGAAAAATTGAGACGTTACATTTTATTCAGCTAAAAATATAACTGTGCATATTTATATCAAAACAATGTTAAAAAGTAACTCGGCATGAGCTACTGTGAGTTCCTATTAATTTGTCATCTTTTGCCGATGCACCTCATTAGCTAATTATCTCTGACAGTGAGTGGGAAACTGAGTCTCACGCATGGGCGTGCAATGGCCACTGTGCAGCCAACACATGCACACTGCTTATAGTTAACATGTTCTACATATCACTTCACCAACATCTGGGACCTAAATATAAACATTAAAGACATTAACCACCAACTGCACACACCTCAAACCTTCCTTACTGAGCCTCAAATGCTAACTTCTATAACTACAGTTCACCTTAACTATATTAATTCCATTCTGCATGAATTTGTTCATAAACATACAGATTGTTCAATGTGAAATCATCGAATTAAAAATTGAAGTGAAGCTACATAATTTTGTTTCAATGAATGCTAGTTGTTTAGTTACTCTCTCCAATAGATGAAAGAAAATATTTTTTTTAGGAAAATGTATCTGCTAAATCAAATTTGGCATATACACAGAACTTTTACAATTTCAGACGGTCCTAATCAATCACAGCTTATTTCTAGAAATGCAATTTCCGACTTTTTGTGCTATTTTAATACTCAAGGAATATATATTTCTTGCTTTCTTATTTGCATTATTAGACAAACTATTTTTTTTTTTTTTTTTTTTTTTTCAAGATGGTAGATGCCTGCTTTAGGTGTTAAAATTACAAGTGCTCTTTTTCCTCATTCTCTACTTGCAGGTCTGAAGTGAATTTACAAACCTGATTTTGTGTGTTTCATTTAAACATGTAGCAGAATATGCATATGCAAAATTAACCTGATTGAAGCATTTCTTCTATGGAAAAGGCTCAAAGGTCATAAAAAATTAAAAATGGCTGACTTTAAAGTAAAAAAAAAAGAAGTTGTGTGTGTGGGGGCAAATGTGGGTTCTGGAACAAAGGTTTACTAAACAAACTCCCATCATTTGGTCTATTGTAGGACATCTGCAGTGCGTGATAGTGGATGGTTCCTTATCCTCCCACCATTCAACTAATGATGGGGGTTTCCCAAGGTTCTGTTCTCTCACCAACTCTCTTCCTTCTTTCTATAAATATATATCAATGGCCTACTTCGGTTGACCCAATACACAGTTTTGCAGATCACAGCAGATTGCACACCTCCCTTTCATTTGATAAACCTTACTCAACACAAATCACCTCAACCTACAGAATGTCAACCACCACTGCTTTCAATCTAAGCTATCTTTCAATGGAGTTCAGATAATATTTTCAATTTCAATGCTAGCAAAAACCCAGTTGCCTTATTTCTCACAAAAACAAGAGCCATTTTATCCCAGTATTACCTTTGACAACACTCAAATTTCCAGACAAGATGACCTTTCTCTTCTTGGAACCGCCCTGACATCTAGCCTCTCTTGGCATAAACATATCATAACCATTGCATCCTCAGCTTCTAAAAAAAAGTTTCTCTTCTGCTCAAGATGTTACTTCACCTCTGAACAGCTGTTAACCTTATACAAATCCATCGCTATGGAATACTGCTCTCAAATTTGGAGTGGGACCCCTAAGAGTTCCCTCAAAATGCTCGACTCAATACACACACAGAGAGAGTAAATAGATTGATTAGTAACCCACCTCTTACTACCCCACTCCCACTTTCGCACAGGCATTTGGTTTCTGCAATGTATGTATTCTATAAACATTTCCATGGCAAATGTTCAAAGGAAATAGCATCAATAATTCCCCCACTCGGTCTACTGGAACATGTGTGGCTGCTGTCAAACACTCCACAGTACACCTTGAAACTCACAGACCAAGTATCTTTTCCTCCTCCTTCATCCCTGCTATATTGTGAAGCAGTTTCCCCCCCGTATGTGTTTCCCAAGGAATATAATAAACAGGATTTTAAATCAAATGTAAACAACTTTTGCTTTTCCCAACCCAATACTGATACATGGCGATACTAATATACTATAGGTTGATTAACACATTGACTGCCACACTAAAAAAAACTTGGGGCCCGTGGTGTTTTACTACAAAAATAGAATAAAAACTTCAAAAACAAAATGTCGCTTTCTAATTTAATGAAAAATCTGTTATTTTTTATTGCTTTCTGTGCGTGAGTTATATGCAACTCACGTGGCGCTAGAAGAAAATTTTACACTGCATGCCACGTGAGTTGTGACTCATGACATACTTATTGAATTTGTTTCTGAGAATTGAGTCTTTTGTCATTCCACAAGTATTTAGTTGTGCCTTGGGTGGATGATGACCTCTGAATCATACTCCCTAAGTATGTGCAACAATGTCATGTCGCTGCATACTATCATATTGGTTTTGTTCAAAGAACTGCCAGGCAAACATTCAAGACAAAATGCACAATAGTAAGTTATGGTAATCGGAGCACACAGTCCAGCATGGGCAGGCAACAGGAGGTGGGGGAAGGGGAGATGTGCCGATTGACTG
Organism: Typopeltis vanoorti; assembly: GCF_054136105.1. Lineage (NCBI taxonomy): Eukaryota > Metazoa > Arthropoda > Arachnida > Uropygi > Thelyphonidae > Typopeltis > Typopeltis vanoorti. Next base: position 1,579,083 of record NC_143573.1, on the reverse strand, counting down.
CAAAAACAATGAGTAGAGGTTTCACACAGCAAGCATGCTATGGACCTTCCGGCCTATCCACCAGTTCTAATTTAGTATAGCTTCTGTTACCAGAACAGTGATCATTACATAAGTTTAGTCTGCATTTTTCGTTCTCAAGAGAAAATGAGCATAAGGAATTGTTGGAGGAAATGGTGAACGAAGTCTTGGGCATGATTGATGAAGATGTTGCTATTTAGTGATGATTCAGAGGAGCACCATCCTAGTGATGATAGTAGTTGCAGCCCACTGAGAAAAACTAGATCTTTCCAGCAGGAAAGGTTGTTCAAAATGTATTACTGAAACAATCGAATCAGTTGTAGCTGACTTCAGTCAGAGATTCTTCATCAGATGTTTCTGAAGCACCTGTAGTGACTAGTGCAAGTTCTTTGACCTGAGGTCCAGTTTCAGGAAGTAACACGAAGATTTTTGACTTTGTTGAAAGTAACCCTGGTATTCCAACCGAAATTGCAGTAAATCTCCACAAAAAAAAAAAAAAAAAAAAAAAAAAAAAAAAAAAAAACACCTTATTTTTTCAAATTCTTCATAACAAATGATGTTATTGACTACATGGTGAAGGAAACTAATATCTATGCAAGTCAGACTTTACAAAAGGGTAATATCAAACTCCACTCCTGACTAAAAAAGTGGTATGATGTTAACTCTCTAGAAATGGAATGATTTTTGGGAGTAGTTTTGGATAGGCCTTAGCAAGAAGCCAAGAATTCCAAGACTATTGGTCAAAAATATTTTGTATGACAATTCAGTGAAAAAGCTTATATCATGTAACCGCTACGAAATGCTTCTGAGAATGTGGCATTTCTCTAACAATGAAGAATGTCCTCCTGGTGACTGTCTCTTCAAGATCCAGCCACTTCTTGTCTTCTTGAAAGGTTTCAGCTTGCCGTAGTTCCAGATAAGGAAACATGTATTGACAAAACAATGGTGCATTTTGTGGATGTTTGAATTTCCTACAATACATAAAAAACAAGCACCATAAATTTGGAATAAAACTTTTCAAATTTTGCCTAAAAGATGGTTACACCCTGGAATATGAAAATTTATTGTGGGAAGGAAGCAAGATCTGGTATTTCTGTTTCATACTGAGTTGTCACGAAGCTAATAGAAGGTTTACTAGATAGTGGACGTGTTTTATACACTGACAACTACTACACCAGCATCCACCTAGCTCATCAACTCCTTGAGTGCTCTACATATCTGGTGAGCAAACTAAGTAACAGGAAACTAAAACCGCCAGATGTATAAAGGCGAAGCAGAATAAGAACGAAGTAATTGCTCGAGAAAGTGACATGAGAGTCGTCCTGAAATGGAAGGATAAGAGTAAATGAAGACACTAAATCAATGAACGCCTTAGATAATTCTAAGGCGTTCATTGACCTCTCAGATAAACTGAAGTCATATACATGTTCTTTGAGATGTGGCATAAAGTGGTTCAGAAAATTAGCAATACAGCTAATCACAGGATCAGCTTTGGTGAAACTCACTTGTTCTTTACAGTTGTGAACAAAAAAAGATCTCGATCACAAAATGCAAAGAAGTTTGCCTAAAACTGCTCCAGACAGATGAAACACCTACTGCATGCCACCCCTCCCTTCACCATCTGTGACTTGTTTTCTCACAAACATGGGCTCTGCCAGAAGATGTACTATGTGCTATGAAAAAACACAAGCTGAGAAAGGACGAGTATATGCCATGAAAAGATGTAAACAGACAGCATGGAAATGCAGCAAGTGTAATGTGCACTTTTGTGTAGAATGCTTTTTCCTAAAACATACATCAATAAAAAATATAAAAACTTGAAAAATATTTCATAAGGATAAAGTGTCTTTCTTCACTTGTCAGGCTTAAGTGTAATTTAGGTAAAAATAAATAGAAAAACGAAATTTATTGACTTCTATTCATTTGATCCACGTTTTTAGAATTAAATTGTCAATATTAATTGTAACAATAAGAACATCAACAAGTAAGATTTTCACAAACCAACTGGAGGGTTTTAAATATATGTGCAAGAATTATCAAAGAAGAATTAGAATCAAGACTAAATTATAATGATGAACAACAAGGATTCTGAATGGAAAGATCGTGTACTGATGCTATATTTGTTACAAATCAAATACCAGAAAAAGCAACAGAATTCAACAAACCAATATTTATCCATTTCATTGACTTAGAGAAGGATTTCAACAGAATCAGATTACAGGACGTCTTAAAAGTACTAGCATTAAGAAATGAAACAGCTGCAAATCATTGAAATGATCAAAGATACACACCCACACAATGAATATGTAATAAGATATCAAATCACAAATTCATGGTTATTTAACATAATCATGGATGAAATAATAGAATTTAAGAAAAACAGACATTAAATGTAATAAAATTAAAAAAGAAAATTTAAATTTGGTTGATGTAGCATTACTTCCGAAATCTCCAAAAGCAATTATTCAAACCCCAACAGATATGCAGAAGTTTTAACATGCAAATATATGCATGTGAAATGAAAACATTAAGAGTTATGACGAATGTCAACTACAACTCATAAATGCATGGATAAAAAAAGAAAAAAGAGATTAGAATGGAATCAACATGTTAATAGGATGATCCAAAGAGAGTAGTGAAACTGGCAAGAGACCAGAAACCAAATGCAACAAACTGAAGCTTCAACCAAGAAAAAGAAGCATGAAACAACCAGCTTTAATGAAGTTACAAATAAGTTACCTCTCAAAACAACAGTTCTATTTTTGTGTAAGAGACCAATTAACTTAGCAAAAATTTCATGTTCTTGACAGTATTGGAATCTGGATGTCTTTTCTGAGTGTGTTAACAGAGAATTAACATTTTGCTTGCCATAATGCCATCATGGCAGAAATCATATTGGAGAAAACTTCAGGAAGAGATAAGAACTTATTCATAAAAATTAAATACTCTTATACTATATGAAAATAAGATAATTTTATAACAATACATATTTTTAATATGAAAATTTCAGCTTCTTACTCTCGATATTGGTGATTTGCGTAGGTTGGCCTTTAAAATAGCCTCTCGTGACTTTTCATCAGGTAAAGGAATATAAATTAACTGATCTAATCTGCCTGGCCTCAAAATTGCAGGATCAATAATATCTGGTCTATAAAAAAATGCAAAATAAATAACAAGATTCTCCTTTATGGTCAAGTAAGTACCATATATATTTAATGTTTCAATATAAACATTTTATAATAATTTTCTGTTAGCATATCCTCCTGCAACTAAAAGCTTTATTCAATAATTCGACAAGCAGCACTGATTATCTAGCAATGCTAGTTAATCAACTAATGCAATTTTTCTGTGTTCATGACTATTTTAAAAAGCTCATAATTGCATTTATTCACTTTTAAATATAATCTGTTTTTGAAGAAATAATATTTTCAGAGCATTTTCTACATCTAAATATGTTACATGCATTTGTTATTACTGTGTGTAGCTTTCCAGAACATAAGTTACAGGGAAATTAGGGTGAAAACCGAATATATATATATATATATATATATATATAAAAATCCATTAGGTAATACCAATGATTGAAGAGCGAGAAGGTGAAGATTGTAAGTCTCCTACCACACTATTATATAGGCAAACTGAGGAGGAAGGTGTTGGATAGCAAATGAATCAAAACATAGGTTGTGCAGAAAGAATGATGAAGAATTTTGGATCTGTGGTCTGTGTTTGAGAGAAAAAAGAATTTGTATAATGCTGATGAATTGCATTCTAAGTGGTTTGGGTGTTAGGTGTCTAGAGAGAGAGCTTTGATCACTGAGTATGCTGAAGTGCAATTTCAGGAAAACTTAAGCAATTAAGGTGGAGGCAGTCGAGCATGCGTGAAGACACACATGAAGCGAGTGAGTGTGAAAATGACCAAGTGTGAAATCTAGTCTCTCAAGCAAAAATATTGAATAGGGTCGTCAATTCATGAAGTAAGAGTAACTAGGGTCCTAAAGGGATGCTGCAGTTTCTATATACAAATGCCAGAAGTATCAGGAACAAGAGGGAGGAGTTTTTGGCATTGGTTAGTGCAACCTCGCCAAAAATTATAGGCACTGGTGAGACTTGGCTAACAGCAAGTAGATGATGTAGTTACAGGGAAAGAATGCAAAGGGGTTAGTATTTCCAGGGAAGACAGAGAAGATAGGATGGGATGGGGGTGATGTCTACTGATGATAGCAGATGAATTGCAGCCAAACAAAAGAACAGGAGATAAATAGGATAGGGTCAGGCAAGAAAGGTGACCAGCATGTTAAGGCAAAATCAGATTACGAGAACAATTTAGCCAAGCAGGCCAAAGGAAATCCCAAAGAATTCTTTCATTATGTGGCAAGTAAGAGGAAGAATGATGATGGAAGATTAACCTTAACAAGTGTTGATGGTGATGAGGTGACAGAAGCAGATCAAAGTTGAGTGATCACTTTGCAAGAGTATATCATCTAAGTGAGGTTATTGCTGCGATATATGTGACAGACTGATGTGGAAACAGAGGTGGATGAAATGGAGGTTCTTAGGATATTGCAGAATCTTAATGTAATTCAGGTGTGGAATTAGATGGGATACCAGCTCGGGTTTATATAAGAATGTGCATGTGAACTGGCAATGCCTCTGAATAGGCTCTTTAAGCCTCAGCTTTGGTCAAGTTCCAAGGGAATGGAAAAAGACCAAAATATTTCCCTTGTATAAGGGAGGTTCTAAGACTGCAGTAGCAAATTATAGATCAATCAGTATCTCAGGAGTGGTAGTAAAAGTACTGGAAAAATTCGTCAGAAAGAGAATTCAAGAATGGATGGATAAGAATATGATAGTGTATGAGGTGCAATATGGCTTTGTTAAGGGTTGGTCATGCCTTAGTAATTTAGGAACTTTTTTTTATAATGATGAGAGCTGAGTCGGATAAAGCAAATGTCTACATAATGATTCTGCTGGATTTTGCAAAGGCATTTGAAAGAATACCACATGGAACTCTGTTATACAAATTAGAACAAATGGGGATAGATATGACACTGGTTATGTGGATAAGAGAGTGGCTACTGGACAGATACAAAAAAGTGGTATATGGAGTAGAATCCAGGCAAAAGCAGGGTTTTCTCTCTCCACCATCCATAAAATTAAATCACTCATCTTATTCCTGTTTGCCAGTGTCTGCAGTCCACAAATTCTCAAATCTGTCCTCATAATCTACATATCTACTATGCTGATATCTTCTTTAGTATCCTCTCCCTCTTATCTGCATTACTGAGGAAACCATATCTGTGCACAACAGTATGGGTGAGGTCATATCAAAGTCCTGTTAAACAGGCAAAAATGACTTTCTTACACACTGCTTGGAAAAAAGTCAACAGATATCCCCCCATGGGTAAGGTGCACGTTTGTAACTGGCATAAATCAGAGGAATATCATGTTCCCAAGTCAGTGCAACTGTGTTCAGATGAGATGTGAGATGGCTGCGAGAAGGGAACTAACAGAATTTGAAGAGGCATTATGATAGGATGCCATGTTTTGTTAGGTCTATTTGTTCAACAAATCATCACAATATCCTGATATGTACCACAAAGGGTTGCTCAGGTTACTATGATAGCAGCACGTGATTAAGTTTACATTATTATTATTAATCTCCTATCAACAATTTTCCTCCAAATCAATCTTACTTGTGAGCCCTCCAATATTGTCATATCTAACATTATGGGCTTCAAAAGCAATTCTGATGAATCCATTCACTTAGATCTTGGTCTTCCTCTGGGTCTCTTTCTTACCATCTTGGCATCAAACACCTGTTTTGCTAACCTTTCTTCAAACAGCAAATTGTTGATAAATTGGACAATTCCAGGTCAACAATCAGTGATATCATACTGAGATGGAAGAACAGGGAGTCAACTGTAAGTTCTACTCACAGTGGATACCCACCACACTCACTGAACGTGACTGTAGTGATTATGAAGTACAATATGTAAAAATACCATTTGTTGGCTGACACATTGAATGTGTTCTGAACATCAACTGGAACATGAATTTCCATGGCAGAACTGCAATATACAAGCCACACGTTATTTGAACCAACATGCAGCATCATCTTCGGTGGTGCAAAGAGGGTGTACAGTGGGACATGGAACAACAAATCATGCTACATCCTCTACCAGGCAGATGAACTCTGAGAAGTATATGAACATTCTGGACAACGGAATGCTTCTTACTTTGTGGCATTTCTATGGAACTGACCACTGTTTCTATCAGCAAGACAATGCACTGCATCATAAGACTGCTGCTGCTGTAACTGGCCTCCACAGAGCCCTGATCTCAAACCTACTGAACATCTGTGGGATGAACTGGAGCATCGGGTGAGGTCAAGGGATGTCCCCCCAAAACAGTCCAGGACCTAATTACATGCCTACAGGAAGAATGGTCCAAAATTCTCATCGATTGCTATCACATGCCCCACAGAATTGCTGCAGTCATCACAGTGAAAGGAGGGCATATGTTGTATTAGGGTGGATGCCATGGCTATTTGTTCCTCATACTATGGTGCCCATTGACTTCTTTCCAAGTAGTGTATATGTCAATTTCAGCAGCAAATATCCTTGGAGCTGTATTTGCAATATTGGCTATATGGCTTTAAACGTCAACTTTCCTATCTACTAAAACTCCAAAGTCAATAAGATTTTGAGGGGGAGGGGGGAGATTGTCACATATCTAAAACATTGTTCTATAAACTCCTCTAAACATTCTAAATATTCAAGGGACCAAAGCAGCTCATATAAACAATCTCACATGCTATGCAAACTATTCCTAGAAGTGTAGTGAAGAATTCTAAATCTTCACAGTCCTTGTTGCAAGAAACTAACTGCAGGGCTTTTTGACAATGGAGTACATATTTCAGTGATCATGTAGTAATTTTGCACACTTTTAAAGAATAAGTTAAAGGATAACATTTGGTACTCAGTATAAATATTCTTTCCTGATTTTCTTACTATTTTGCATGGCGTTGCTTGTTACTCCATTTCTAGTAATATATTTCATTTTTTTTTTTTTAGAGGTACCTGTGGTAATAGTATAATTATTAAAAGAACACATAAGACCACAGTAATAACTTTTAATTAATAAAGGTACAGATATTTCATACTAAAACTAATAGTGCATTTTCAGTGTCACACAAACAGTTATAGGAATGGAATACAAGTAACGAACATTCGGTGGATCACCTATTAAAATACAATTGTTGCCACGTGCTAGGAAATGATTTGTTATCCATTCAGGTTATTTCAGCTGGAAAAACAAGATCTACAAACAAGTTGAAGGTACTGCCATGGGTAGCCCTGTGCCACCACCTTTGGCAAACCACGTTTTGAAACAATTCGAAGACACTATGTTTTCATTCATGGATGAAAACATAGTGTCTTCGAATTATTAATGTGGTTTTATCCTCAACCATCGCTTTGGTATCATTATGCCGATGTTTTTGCTATTTGGCCACATACTGAAGATGAGCTTTCCACATTTCTACAACAGATAAATAGCCTTCACCCACATATTCAATTCACCATGGAAAATGAAAATTCTGGTACTTGACCATTCTTGGACATCCTCCTTAATCGAACTTCTTCTGGTACCTTATCTACAAGCGTCTTTCGAAAGCCCACACTTACTGGCAGATACATTCATAAAAAATCTGCTCACCACACATCTCAAACATTTGGCATTTTTAAATCTCTAATTAATAGAGCACATAAAGTTTGCTCTTCTCCAGTAATCTAACAAGAAGAACTTTCCATCATTAATGGAATCAATTCTCGTAGACAGGCTTATATGTTGGTTATGCATTATAAAATGACTTAAGGAATTGAACAACGTAGATATGAATATAAATTAAATTACACTTTAATAAATATTTCCAATATTTCGGCAACATCACGTTGCCATCTTCAAAAAGAACTTACAAAAAAAGACACGTGCACATAGGCACTACAACATAGTAACTGAGAATGAACAGATGAAACTATTGTTCTCCTAAAAGTCCTGATGGTGCCCTCTAGTGGGCTAAGTAGGTGTTCTTGGCCGTTGGGCTGAAGGTCTGCTGATGTAAGCCTCCCAAATTTGGGGCAGTCGCATACAACCAAATTTGTTGACGTTTGGAGAGCTTAATGCTCTTCTATTAGATCGGGCTACTTACCTCCCTATCGAATACAATCCCACCAACTTACAAATTAGAAAACTTCACAGGCCCCTTAAGAAAGTCACTTATTGGTCTGTAGAAGTTGGTAACCTTCTACAGGCCAAGAATTATTTGATTCCATTAATAATGGAATCAAATAATTACAACCCCAATCAAATCCAAACAGATAATTGAATCCTATGTTCCACTACCTAAGGTTTCTTCTTCAATAGTCGGCAGAGTTCAAATCCCTTACATTCCAGGAATCTCAGAACCTATAGGTAGAATTTTGAAAAAGTATCAGTTGATTCCCAAGTATGTTCCTATCAACAAAATTTCATCTTTGTTGCCTTCTACAAAGGAATAAACTATCATCTCTATCTTTGGCTGGCATTTATCAAATACCGCGCGAATGCGATGTTTCTTATTTTGGACAAACTGGCCGTTGTGTGGAAAAAAGAATTAAGGAACATCAATATTATATTGAATACAACAAACCTCAGAAGTCTGGTCTAGCACAGTATTGACACTGCTCACAACATCCAGTGGGATAAAGCTATTCTCCTCCATAGATGCAGGTTCAAATATGAACGCGACTTTTTAAAGAAAGTTGTGAAGCTATTTTACCTGACCGAATGAAATGATTGTCTCTCTCAAAGATCTGGGAGACTTTTTATTTTATGTAATCAATAAAAAAACCAATTATCTTAAAGATTAATTATTTATTATTTTCTATCATTTCCTAGCATGCGGCAACAATTGTATTTTAATAGGTGATCCACAGAATGTTCGTTACTTGTATTCCATTCCTATAACTGTTTGTGTGACACTGAAGATGTACTATTAATTTTAGTATGAAATATCTGTACCTTTATTAATTAAAAGTTATTACTGTGTTTTTTTAATAATATATTTCATGTTAAGCAAAGAATTTTTAGCCCTCCATGGTTATTGTTGCAATTATTCTTCTGGAGTTTTCTTTGTATGTCATTGAATTCTTAAGCCACCTTACAAATTCTCCACTGAACCATCTCAGAGTTTGTTTCCCCTGAGTTAATACCTCCATGATGTTGTTCGTTAACTGAACATACTAAGGATATCGATACAGAAGATTTTCCTCCTTATGAGTGTCTGTGAGGATCTTAAGTAAAATAATTTCTGAAGATGATAAGCATATTGTATCTAAGTACTTAAAGCATTTGAGAAAGAAATTTCAAGATACTTTTTCCTTCCCACTTTAATACTGAAGAACCTTTGGCCACTTTACATGATACTGAAGTATCTCAACTTAGATAATAATTGCTACTATCAGATACCTCTGAGCAAGGCAGATAGAAAATAATTTGCCTTTTCCACCTCGGTCTAAATATAAAATAACTAGATTACACAAAAAACTCTGTACAGTCATGTTAGACACTGATGAATTTAGTATCATCTGAATTTGTAGGAATCAGTGTTTTGGTATTTCAATATGGTTTACTGCTGTTTTCTCCAGATTTAAAAATCACATGTAAAGCTGCTGAAGGCAGTAATTAAAAGATTCACAAAGCAAAATTGACACTAAAAGTATGCACTATTTCTTGAGAAAGTGAATTACCTTGGGCACGTGATAGATGAGGATGGTATCAGACCCGATAATAAAAACATTAAAGCATTAGGCAAATATAAAGGTTAGTAATAATGGTAAACTATTATGGGCGTTCTATCCTAAATTGTTCAGTTTACCTCAATCCATCCATTATTTACTGATATATGTTATATATTAAAAGTAAAGTTTCCATGGGGGGGAATAGAATTGAAGTCAGACCGTAAGCTACTAACGTTATAAAATAATATCAAAGCTAAATAACCAAAGAATTATCAGATGGGTTTTGGAAGTTCAAGAATATTACTTGAAAGTGACTTGTCCTCTTTATTTGGTACACAAAATCTAGCTGATTACCGTCTTTCTGAGCCTCTGTAGTTTAGTTGGTAAAGACGAAGCACTCTGGTCAAAAAGACCTGGGTTCGATCCCCTTCGATTCCAAAGAAAAATATTTCTTTGTATATTCAGGAACCTTTATCTGGTCTCTTTCAACGAAAGGTGAATTAGCCGGTCTCATACAGAGGTAGGTTTTTTTTTTTTTAACCTGGAAACTCAGGTTTTTCATCCTGCAGAACAGGCAAACTGGCCCTGTGAACAGACATAGGACACACCAGGAGGCATAGGGTTAACCACCTTACCCTCGGTATGGTTGTGGTTACAAGAATACTTACCTCGGCACCGTAAAAGTTAGAAGAGGAGGATTAAGAAAGAAAATACTTTCTAGAACTGAAACAGATGAGGTGAATAAGCAAGCATGTTGATTCAAATGATGTGGATCCAATTCAATTTAAGACAAAGAATGGTGCCAATGTATGTAATCTTCCAAGAGATTGATAAAAAAAAGGAAGAAAATTCAAAAACAGAAATGTGAATGTATATGTAGGAAGGATAAATTTACATTAAATCAGTTTAGAAATAGATGAACTAATCTTATTTCAAGACAACAATGATCAGAGAAGAAATGTTATAGAAAGTTTTTTTTTTTTTTCCCCCACTTGGTTACAAAATAAATTATACTTGACAAGAAATAACATTACTGTTTAGAAATTATATTATTGTGAAATATTTCATGACTAGGCTACTTGTATATAGAGGCTGTTGACTTCACTTGCCTTAGTATCAGATAATGCAGAACACAGCTTCTTTTTGGATGTGTATATTGTTATGTATTATTCAACCTACATCAGATAGCCTACCTGTTTGGTGCAGTTTTTTTAAACATTTATCACAAAATATTTCTTTGTAGTAATTGATTTGCTAGGTTGCAGACCACAAGGGGACTTGATAATGACACTTTGGTCATTATCAAGTCCCCTTTGCCCATTTTGGGCTTCTGGCAGTGAGTTTCGGCATCTTGTATAAGATTTAAGTTCTGTGCTTAGTGGCTATGCTGGTTGAGTAATGGACATAGCTGTCCCATTGTCCTATTTGCTTTTGAGCAAACAAGATCAAAATGAGTTGTGAAGTGAAGCCCTGACTACTGGTTGCTACTGAATGAGGAGGAGGGGAAAGAGGCTAAACATGACCATTTTGCTGCTGGGGATACTCATCTAATGAAGAGCAGTGCAGTGTTTTTGTCTTCGTTGACATTAATTTGCTATTTTTTGAACTGCCTTTCAGATATCATATTTTAGTTTTTCAGTTGCTAATCTAGGTCAGAGGGAGCATACCATCATTGCAGTAGTATCATCCATATATAGTTGCTGTGAAGTCAACCATGTGCAGCAAGAGCAGAGATGATAACAGAGAGCCCTGGAGTACATCTGCTGTGATTTTGTGTTGACAAAATCTGTTTCCCTGAAGCTTCACTTGGAGTTTGCAATCACTGAGGTAAGATTTGGTAAGTCTGACTAGTTCTAGTAGGAAGCTGATCTCCAGGAGTTTGAAAAGAAGCTCATTATGCCATATTTTATTGCATGCTTGGACAATCCAGGAAGATCACTTCCTGTGTGCTGCTTCAAGTATCCTATGCTAATGTTTTTCACAGCTCTGAGAACTAGTTTGTTGGGCTGATTCTCCCAGAATCCAAATTGCTTATCAAGGATGAGATTTAGTTCTCGAGTGACTTTCTGCAGTCTTGTTAACCCATCAGAAATTTTTCCTGGACTGCAGAGATGGCTGATCGTTTGGGGGAAATTGTGCTGCTTTTCATGGTTTTGGGATTAAGATTATGTCAGTTATTTTCCCATCATGCTCAGAAGTAGTGATATCTTCATGTATTAATAATAGCAACAATATAATATATATTATGGCATTATGCAGCAGGCGGTCGATGATTCCCCCCCCCCCAACACTTTCCTATTCTTAAGTTTGATAATTTCGTGAGCCTCTGCAGGAGACATCACTTGGAGTCTGTAATCTCTGCATTTTAGTGTACAACATATTGTGTGTGAAAAGGAAATTGAACATGCTGAAGAAGTGGAAAAGTACCACGTGGACATAATTGGTATCAATGAGACAAAGACAAAAACAGGTGAGAACTTCTTAAATAATAAGTATAGAATGTTACATTCAGGCAATAATGATCAAGGAAAGGAAGAAGTAGCGATAGCATCCAACATCAAACATGAAGACAAACTTCTTCTTGTCCACATCACTCTGCTTGGTTTCAAGTAGAATGTAGACACACTTCAAAATGGGGAAAATGGATAATGGAACTTATCTATGCCTATGGACCCACAGAGGGTTCCTTTAAGGATGGAAGAATTTTCCAAGTCATTAGAACAGGTAACCAACAAAAAAGCCCTTGTTGGAGATCTATCTAAATAGCAGAGCAGGAAATGAATTCCACCAGCATATAGGAACGTTTTCCCAAAATGTTCCTGCATGGCTGGTGGAATTCTAATAATAATGGTAAGTATTTGCTGGACTACTGCCAAGGACACAGACTAATCATTACTAATGCCATGTACCAACATAAAGATGTGCACAAGTCCACGTGGAGAGAAGACACAGAAATAAGAAAGCCTCATTGACTGTTAATAGTGATATCTTTATGCTTGTTCAAGATACAAAAGTGTACAGAGGATTTAAAATCAGAAGTGACCATAATTCGCGCTAAGTAGGATAAAAATGGATATTACATTCAAAAGAACAGTATATAAGAAAGTTTTAAAAAGAATTAAAGTTGAGCAGCTTTAACAGGTAAACTGTAGATGTGACTATGCAAACAGCATTCAAGAAAAAATAAAGCAGTTTAAAAACAAGAACCAAACCTAGGAGTCTCAGCAGCAAACTCTCAAGAAAGCACTGATTGATTCAACTAGGAAGGCATGATGAAGTTATCTGCAGGTTTAGAAAAATAAGAACTACATAGTGAACACAAGAAGTTAAAGAAGTAATCCTAGAAAAGAAGAAAGCATACTGAAAGCAACTAGTTAAAAAGTCAGCACATGCCCTAAAAGAATATAGAGAAAAATGCAAGAGAACAAAGCTATAAATTCTAAGACTAGCTAAACAAAAGTTATTGGAAGACTTTGATAAGGATATAGAAAATAAATATCAGGAAGATGGCAAAATGTTTTAGAACTATTGAAAAAGCTTAGAAATGGAGGAAAGAGTACTGTAAAAAGAATCAAAGATAATAAGGGTGACATGAAAACTGAAGGTAAGGATATCCTAGATATCCAGAATAATTACTTTGAAAGATTGTCAAACGAAATAAGCAGTGACAGACCCATGCTAAAAAATTTTCAAGAGGATGACAAAGAGGAGTGCATATCAATACTTGAGATAGAAAAAGCAGTCAAAAACATTAAATGTGGAAAGGCAGCTGGAGTAGATGATACTCGACCAGAAATGCTGACGTATGAAGGTATAAAAGTTTTGTAGTGGCTACACTGCATAATTCAGAGGGTCTGGACAGAATTTCCAATGATTGGAGTAGAACTCTCATAGTACCCATCTATATATAAAAAAAAGGGGGAATAAAGCTGATGTGAGAATTATAAGAGGAATTTCTCTACTAAGTGTTCCAAGTAAGATTTATGCAAGCATACTTGAAAAGAGGTTGAGAAAGATTGCAAAAGAGAAACTTTGAGAACAAACTGGGGTTCAGCCAAATAGAGGTTGTCCAGATCAGATTTTCACTTTATGACAAATAGTTGAAAATTCATGGGAATATGATAAGGATCTGTACTTAAGTTTTGTAGATCTAGAAAAGGCATATTAGAGAAAGTGCCCAGAGAAAAGCTTTTCAAAACACTACAATTATATGAGGTAAATGGAACGTTATATAGTTTATATTTAAGTTGCAAGTCAGCAGTTAGAATTGAAAGAAATACAGGATGATGGTTTGATGTAAAATCAGGAATAAGACAATGATGCACATTATCTTCACTCTTAATCACCACCTACATGGACCACTTTATGAAAGAAAGTGGCAATAGGCCTGATATTAGAATTGGAGATGTCAAACTTAGTTTTATGCAGATGATACTTCTAAATACATCTAGTGCTATTGTTACCAAATTTGGCATGAAAATCAGCAATAAAAACTGAAACTATGAAAATAGGCAGGAACAGAGAAAACTTCAGCTGCATCCTGAATGGAGATCTTAAAGAACAAGCAAAATATTTCAACTATTTAGGCACAGATTTTGGTGAAGATGACAATGAAAATGGAATGCTAGCAGAGCTGTGTGAGAAGAATGGAGTACATTTCACAGAAGTATGGCATGTGTTTGAGAGAAGAATGAAATTATACAGGTGCGATGGGTTGCATTTGAATGGCTTTGGAGTGAGTGCACTGGAGAAAGTGTTGCTGGATAAGCAGTGTGTGATGTGTGCAAGAAATGGTTGGCAGTGAAAACAGCAGTGTGAGAGATGAAGAGAGAACAAGAATGCAAGGGGAACAGGGAAATGGGGGAGACATGGCATAGTGAGAGTGGATGTTGAAAGCGCCAGTGAATGTGTATATGAAGATGGATATGGGTGGGGAAGTTGAGATTGAGCAGATATATGTGGTAAGTGGTGATAAAGGTATTGATTGGGTAGGTGTGATGGAGAAATCACAACGAACAAGTGGTTTGAATAGGAGTGGTTATAGAAGTAGGAGAATCATGTACACATAAGGTAGACATGAAAGATGGAAATATTGGCAATGGTTATGAGGCAGTGTGGTGTAACATGGAGGATCACAGGAAGACATATTTAGTTGGATGTTGCTATAGGCCAGGGAATGTGGAGATGAAGAAATGTATAAACAACTTGGATTAGTGAAAAGGAATGGTAATTATTAAGGGTGATTTTAATTATGGTGGTATAGATTGGAATGAAAAGATAGCATTTGGGAATAAGGAAAATGGATTTCTCAAGCTCTTGAGAGAACTATCTCAGGCAGCACACAAAGGAGGGCATGCGAGGATTGAGAGTTTTAGATCTGATAACTTCAGAGGATTAATTGTGAGCGGGGTTTCACACTTTCTCCAGTTAAGAGTGATCATGAAGGGATCACCTGGATTGAGGCTAGCCATATGCAGATTTTTGTGAGAAAAGGATATATGTGGAATTATAAGGGTGGCAATTATGACAAGTTTAGGAGGCAGTTTGGAGCTATAGCATGGAACAAGGAGTTGAGCCATAAGCAAATAACTGTGCTTGGGAACTGACAAAGAAATACATAACAGCATCAATGTATGAATGCATGCCAAAGGTCAAAAGGCTGAATAAGGTAGGTGTAAAATGGATGAATGATGGGCTTAAGCATAAAAATCTGGAAAGAGGTACGTTGGCAGAGGTACAAGATGAATAATAGTAATAATCAGTTACATGAAGAGTATAAAGAACAAGCCAGGAGAATGACTCAGTAAGAAAACAAAAGTGCAGTATGAGCAGAAATTGACAAGTCAGGCAAAGAAAAACCTGAGTTTTTTAGATATGTATAGCCAGCAGAAGGAAGAATGATTATGGTAAGATGATGAAAATGGTAGAATGGCAACTGCTGCCAAAGACATTGTTGAGGTATTCAGTGATCAGTTTATAAGGGTGTTTCATCCTGATCAGGGTAGAATCATGAATGTAGAGGACGGCTTAATTGTAAGCGAGCAGGAGGTATTTGAGGAAATAAATAACCTTGATGTCAATAATGCATAGGATTTGATGACATATCACCATGCATCTTAAGGGAACATTCTAGGGAATTGGCATGCCTGTTTAATAAGTCTTACAACAGCCTAGCTTCCAAGGAAGTAGAAGGAGGGTAAAACTGTTTGTAGATGATGCAAAATTGGGGAGAGAAATGCAGAAGTAGGATACAGAAATGGGTTAATAACAGCAGTATTCTCTGTGGTTATCAGTATGGGTCTGTAAGGGAGATCATGTTTCACTAACTTACTTATGTACTATAATAAGGAACAAATACCATGAACAGGGGAGATGAATATATATACAGGAGAGTACTTGAATTTTGAAAGCTTTGGATAGACTGCCACATGACAAACTTTAATAAATTGAAACAGATGAGATTGGATAACAGACTTCTGAGTTGGATATGTCACTGGCTGTCACATAGGTATCAGAAAGTTGTATGTGGGGGTGCAGTATTCTGAAAGAAAGAGTCACTTGGTGTATCGCAGGGGTCAGTTTTGGGACCATTGTTGTTCAATTCGTATGTTAATGATACTGGAATGGGTTTAACTAGTGATATGCAGCTGTTTGAAGATGATGCAAAATTGGGGAAAGCAATGCAGAGTCAAGCAGATGTTATGGTTTTACAGGAGAACCTGAATAGATTGCATGACTGGGCAGGTAAGTGGAAATGTTCAGTTCCACTTATCTGCCCATTGTTCAGTTCAATGTTGCAAAGTGTAAGGTTTTGAAATTTGGTAAGCAATAATGGGATGCAAAGTATACACTTCATGTGGAAACTTTAAAGTAGAGGAGATGAGATATCTAGGAGTGATGGTGGACAAGGACCAGAAATTCAGGAGCCACACTGCACAAGTTGTACAGATGCTATATCAGATAATGACAATGATGGAAAGAATCCTGACATGCAGAAATAGAGAGGTTATGATGCCACTGTATAAGGCCTCGATCAGGGACTTCAAATGGATTACTGTACGCAGATTTGGTTGCTGGGTTTTCATGGTGATGAGGAAATGTTGGAAAGGATCCAGAGAAGATTCACCAAGGTGGTCATTGGTCTTCGGAATGCAGATAAATTGAGGAAATGTAAGTTGTAAAGCTTCGTGAATAGGAGGAAAAGGGGAGTGTTTGATTGAGACATATAAGCTAGTCAGGGGTTGTTAACAGGTTGACATAGAAGAGATTTTTCATAGAATGGGGGGGAATGAACAAGAAGCCACTGATGGAAACTGTTTAAAAAGGAGCGGGTTCTTTTCATGGAAAGTGGAATGCATTGCCTGAGTGCATTGTGAATGTAGACACATTGAATCAGTTTAAGTCATGGTTGGATGAGCGTCGTGTACATTAGCTTGTACCTCCCACAATGAGTATCTCTCCATGGAGATCAGAAAATAATAATAAACAGAATAAGCAGAGCTGGTATGGTAGGTAGTAAGCTAATTTATAAGGAATAAGAGCAAAATTAGCCAAAACATCAACTATCAGTATATAAAGGATAAAGACAGTGTTGAAACCAGTTTTAAGTTAGAGGTGTCTGAGAGTTGGGTTAGAAATAAAGCACTTGATCAAAGACTAGAGACCAGAGATATGAGGGTTCTGAGAAAAATTAGAGTGAGCATGGCAATGCATAAGCAGAATTAATCTATGGTGTTATGACCACTTAAATAGAATAGGTGAGAAAAAGTTAGCAAAACTGGGTTTGATGCCAAGACGGCAAGAAAAAGACCCAGAGGAAGACTAAGGTCTAAGTGGATTGATTCAGTCAGATGTGCCTTAGATATTAAATATGACAATATTGGAGTGCTCAAAAGCAATAGGCTAATTTGGAGGAAAATTGTGGTTAGTAGATGAAAAATAAAATCATGCAGTACTGTCACAGTAGCTTGAGCACCTCTTGAGGATACATATCAGGAAATTGCTGATGACATACCTGTGTGTGTAGTTTAGACCACACTACTTCTTTAGGTCGTCAGTAAAAGCTTTGGTCATTTTATAGGACATCTAGTCGTCTGTTTAAGGCACTGAAGTTTTGTATCCCATTGTTGATGGAATTTTGTTCGTAGCCCTGTTGTGCATTCATCAGTGTTTTGGGGACAGTATTCTGTTGTATGGGCACCCGACTATGTTCATTTTTACCCTCTGCCAGAAATCAGTTGGAGTTTGTGCACAGCACAGCACAAACGTGGTGGAATCTGTTAATGCAGTTATCTGCTTTCCCAAGCTGGAAATCGAATCATCAATTTTTTTCCCCTTTGAGTCGATCTCATATTTTCGTATTGTTAGCCCAACTGGAGTAAAAATGAGTTGTGACCAGAGCTGAGATCATCCACTGCACTTATATATATGGTACTGGCGCATGACATTTTGTAGTATCACTATATCAAGGACATCAGGAAATCCTTCGATGGTATAGTATGCAGGTTCTGGTGGTCCTAGAATCATGACATTCCTTGCAGCAGTTGAGGGTTCTACCATTTTGGTTCGTAGTTCTTCTGTTGCAGGTTGTGTGCATGGCATTCAGATCTCCTGATGCTAGAACTGCTTAGTTTGCATCCGGAATTTTAATTCCACTAACTTCATTTGAAGTATATTGTCAAGAGGCCTACATTTTGGAAATTCTTGTGATTTCTATGTTCTGCGTCAGGATTTACAATTTCACTGTATTCTATATTGTGCATAACAAAGATAACTGTTAAGTTATCTTTGCCATGAATGCTACTTCACTCATGACTATTCTTGACTTTATTTCTTCTGAGCACTTAGCATTTTCTGAGGTTTTCCAAATATCTAAATTTCAAAACTTATGCAATTCAATTTTATTTTTAATAATCAGATCACCGTAGTATTTTTGGTCATTTTCACGCATTTGGTTTTCATTCCATATGCTTTTACTGCTGTGATTATTATTACTTGAGAGTAATTTTTACCCCCTTAGATGGACTGGTCATCATTTCGTAAAGCAGTTTATGACACTACTTTCTACATTAGAAAGTAGTGTCATAACACTACATTAGATATTGGAACTACGGATGTTAACTCCATAGTTCCAATATCTAATGAGTTATTTTGTGTAAAAGGTATTTAACGATATCTTATTTTATTATTTTTTTTGGCAGAAGAGTATCTATTGGTAGACTTCCACAAGATAAGGAAAAATAGAAACTTACTTCATACAATTTCAAACTGGAGGACACAGTCCAATATCTTTCCAGTGAAAACAAAAATTCAAAAATGGAAAACAATTGAACTAGGAAATATACGATCCTACCTTGCCAAAAGCCTTCTCAAAACCTACAAAACAAATAAAATGAAACACAAATATGATGCAGTATTATCAAATGTAATACTGGCTGGGGCACTGATAGTTAAACAACATACTGTTTTCATTAGGCTATGGTGAATAATGGAAGTCAGCTACTAACAAACTGAACAAAACTAATGATTAGAACATCAATGATGCATTAAAAAGGGTGGAGCCAGCAGAGTAATTACAGAAAACAAGTACGGTGACATAAATGGCATTACCAAGACAAAGAGAAAAATAGGAGTGATATTCCTGAATGATATCAGTGTAACTTCTTAGATAACTAAGAAGTTACACTGACTACTGTGATCAGAGAAGAAAAGGAACAGAATAAATATAAATTTCTTGAACAGCAGGCGATTTCAAACGGTGATGATGGAAAATTTCAAAATAGGAAAATGAAACTTATTGGTATTTCTGGTACTAGAGAAGAAGAGATTTTTTTTTTTAAGTCAACAGCAAGGGAAAATGACAGGGACAAAAAGTTTACTGACGGCCTTAGCACAGATGAAGAGGAAATTGCATATGCTGTGTCTGTTTTCTTCCGTATGGACTAAATTCCAGTAGTATTCTTGGCTGTTTGCAATAGCAGAGAAAAAATGAATCCCATACAAACATCTAGAGAAAAGAGCAAAGAGAATAAAAGTACCTACTAGATTCCTGTTCAGAACACACAGAGAAAACAAACTAGTAGTTAGTTAACATATCAATAAAAAGATGTGCATAAATTCACACAAGAAAGAGCATAAAGTGGATTTGAAACAGGAACTGACCACTGTTAGTTTTGAGCAGGATAAAAATGTGTGTAAGATTCTCTGACTGAATTGAATAGCTGTTGTAATAGATATGGTATGAAGGTCAGCAATAAAAAGACAATGAAAATAGGCAGAATCATTGAAAATGTCAACTGTGTTGTGAATGGAGAACCTGTGGAACAAGTAAAACATTTCAGCTACTTAGGCACAATTTTTACTGAAGATGGTAAATTAAATTTAGAAATAGACAACAGAATCAGCAAAGCTGGTATGGTGGGAAGTCAATTGAATAAATTCATATGGAATAAGAGAGAAATTAGTCGGAACACTAAATTAGCTGTATACAAGACAGTGTTCAAACCAGTTTTAACTTATGGATCTGAGAGCTGGGTCAGAAGTAAAACACTTGACCAAAGACTAGAGACCGCAGATATGAGAGTCCTGAGAAAGATTAGAGGCGTGAACAGATGGCATCAATGGCAATATCATATTAAAAATGAGGATATTAGGAAAGAACTTGACATTGTCAGCATCCAGGAATGTGTTAGCAGAGCTAATCTCAGGTGGTATGGTCACTTAAATAGAATGGGAGAGGAAAGATTAGCAAAACAAGTGTTCTCTGCCAGGTTGGCAGGAAAACGACCCAGAGGAAGACCAAGATATAGGTGGATTGATACGGTACAAAGTGCCTTAGACGATAGAAAGATAAGATCTGATAATGTTGGAGTCTTGACAAGTAACAGACTGATTTGGAGGAAAATTGTAGATAGGAAGTTAGTAATGATGTAATTTTTTCATGTAGTACTGTCATATCCTGTACACCCCTTGAGGGTACATAGCAGGAATTTGATGATGATGATGATGAAAAATGTGTGTATCACTGAAAATAAAAATATGTACCAAAGTTTTAAAAAGAAACAAATTAAGCAGCTTTCAGAGGTGAACTGAAATATATAAATAGTACTGAAAACAGCAAACTTTAGAGATCCAATGCAAAATCAGAAAAAACAGTCATTCAGCTAAGAAAGTATATGTTGAAGTTGTTTATAAGGATAGAAAAATCTGAAAGGTTATGGTGAATCAAAAAAGTTAATGAAGAAATCATATCAAAAGTTCTTGAAATGTTAAAAAAGCTAAACTATGTATAAAAGTAGCAAAACAATGTCATGGGAAGACTTTAGTAAGAATACAGAAGATAGATAATTATTATAAAGATGGCAAAACGTTCTTGAAGTTAATGAAACCTTACAAATGGAGGAACAAGTACAGTAAAAGATAAAGTGGGTTCTTTTGAGCCTTTTATAGATCACAGTGAATTTCATTAACCAGGGAAAGAACACCACCCTTTTTTGGAGACCTGAAGTGGCTTGAAAAAGTCCCATGCTTGGTCTCTAACAGCAGGGTTTCTGGGCTACATAAATAGTTTTTTTAAGGCAGAGGGGGGGATTGGTCTTGAAGGAAATCTGATAGAGAGGTGAGGCTAGACTACATTAATTGTCGAGTACTTTCAAGATAGCATAGAAGTTGGCTGTTCGTGGTTTTCTCCATTACTTAGAGAGGAATGAGGTGAGAGATTAGGTGATAGGTTGATGGCAAGGATCTGTCACCTTTCCTGGGTATAGGTTTGACATGGGTTAATTTCCAGGGTGGGTGTAGGCTAGATGTATATGGAATAAGAGAGCATAAAGAGATAACATAAAGTAAGAGTTAACTCAACTACACAAATCTTCAGGATAATTAGAGAAATGCAGTCAGAGCCAAGGGACTTCTGGGTATCTAATTTGGATAGGATTTTTCTGTTCATTTCCTGGTGAAAGATCAGAGGCATTTGAGTGTTGGTTTTTTTTTTTTTTTTTTTTGAACGATTGAGGACATTTACCAAAATCGTTTATGCAGGCATTTGAGGAAAAGTATGATGCCAGGAAATTGGTTTCTCTGTGGGCAAAGATGCAAAGATCATGGAGGTGATTATGATGGAAAGATGATTGTATGCTGGTCTGATTCAGACTTATTTATGAGGTGCATCCAAAAAGTAAGGCCTGTCATAGAGATATTGAGTATTGGACATTTGGCACAGTTGGGGGACATTTACCAGAATCAATTATGCAGGCATTTGAGGAAAAATATGATGCCAGGAGATTGGCTTTCTTTGTGGGTGACAATGCAATAGACCCATTTGGTCATGATGCAAGTTTCCTGCGTTTGGTTCTTCTGAAATCAGTTTTTGATGCATTGATGATTTTCTTGCAGCTGTTTTGGGCCTTTGAGTAAGCAGTGAGGGAAGGTACAGTATTATACTTGGTTCTTCATTTGTACAGACTTATGGTTCTTTTAGAGAACCAAGGCTTACTTAGGAGATGTGAATTTAATGTGGAATGTGTGCTTCCATTTCAGAGAGGATTACTTCACTGATGGATTTCATGCACATGCTTAGGTAAGAAGAACGAAAGCAATAACCCAACCATGGAAACGAGGCACAGAAATCTCAGGTCATTCCACTTGGTGTTCTTATGCCAGACAACTCTTGGTTGAGAAAGGTTGTGTGGGTGTTGCTCAGTGGGGAGGGGGATGAGATAAGCACAAGGTTGTGGTCTGAATTACCTAAGTGAGATACAAGCTTTACAGTATATTTGAATCACTAGTGAGGAAAAGGTCAATGTTTGGGATTATCTGGTACTCTAATGGGCAACAATTGACATAAGGTCATTTGTGATGACAAATGTCAGCTTTTCTACCTGCTTGGTCTGTGCAGTGGTAGAAGGAAAGTCAGTTGGTGTTGTGTATGTTAAAATCACCAAGAAAGATAACCTCACTGCTAGGAAAGTTGGACTGAAGGACACTGACTTTCAAAGAGTTTCGAGTGGTTGGCGGCATTGGGAGAACGATATAAACAGCATATGAATTTGACAGAGAGATTTTTAGCCAAAGTAGATTGTGATTGGGAAATTCCAAATTAAATGCACTCTGGCATGGTATGTCAGATGATAAACACCTAAATTATTGTATGTGAAAGTTTATTTCAGAATGTGTAAAATATTGAAAATTTATTTATTGTAAAATGGAAAGCTAAAAAAAACCAAGAATAATGTCTAATTAGCATTTCATGTAAAGGAATAATGGCTTAATTTATGTATTATCGAACTATCATAAAATCGTAAGTCGCTAGGTAAGAAATGACTACTAGGATCAACGGTCACATCAAAGCCACAAGTACCTGTTGTAATGCCGAAGGCTGACGCAAGCGCTTTTCCTCGAAAACAACACCTAATAGCAAGGAGGGAAAGCAAGGAGATCAACCTAAGAGCGTTGTAAGCTATGGATCATGTGAAAAGCAATACAGAAAAAGAGGATGCTGAGAAAGAATATTTAAGGCAATATGTGCCAAGCTCTAGGCTTTTTTTCCTGTTTTCTTCAGAGATCGAGGACTCTCGACGAGTGATCAGAGATAAAAAGCCGAGAGTGCTATGTCGAAGACACCCAGCTGTATTCATGACCTGTGCTGAGAGGTTCCGCGGAGATCCGTACGAGAATCAACAGCTCATGCAGAATGGTGCCAAACGCTGAACGTCCCACCCGAGCTAGCGGAGAAAGCTCGTGGCAATAGTCATTTCTTGATTAGTGTTTGGTAGCAGAGAACGGAACAACTCAGCCACAAGACGAAGGATGACCCGAACAACACGTGGCAGCTAATAGACCTTCGGAGGGACTTGGTAAAGTAAAGACTCTTTTGTTTTATATCTTGAGATTGTTTGAAGGTAGAATTTGTGTCTTGATAAAGCAAGACTGAGGACATTTTAGAGAACTTTGATAGGATAAAGTAATTAATACAGCCAATTCTATTAGACAAAGAATTGTATATCATAAATCTAACGTGTATATGATTGAAATAGTGAAAACCCTTTGTTAATTGAGTAAACTTAACTATGAGAGAAATGATTTGAGAAGTATCTATTTAAAGTAAAATGTGAATGAAGGAGAGTGTAACATTGTTTAAATTATCCATTTGTATTACATGATTTTGCATGTCAGTTTATGTGAGAAAGTTAGATTAGTATTGAACAGTTTGTATAGATAAGCATAAGACATTTACTTAGCTAGCAATGCAGAAGTTTGATAACTTCTGTACAAGATTTTGTGTACCTGTCTTTTAACATTAATAAACATGTTTTGTTATTTGAACCTGAGTCTTGCCTGAATTTGAAGTGTCAACCTACCATTTATAAAATTCGAACCAAACAGCGGGAAAGAGTTCAGAAAATTATATAATAGAGATTAGATCTTAGGTCACGACTGCAAGGAACCGAGATCTAAATGCTCGCGTGTGAATTTAGATTAACGTATATGCCTAAAACCTAGGAATATTTCCCTGAGCCTGAATTATATTCTTGTTATAGGAAGCTGGCTGGTGCAGTTAAAATATAAATTTGCCAGTTTCTGAAGAGGAAATATCCATAGGGGTCAACTCAGTTTATATATTAAGGAGAAAGACATAAAATTTAGGGAGAAGGATATAACATATAGATATTAGATAGAAAGGTAGAGAACAATATATATAACAAATAACAAGTAATAACGTTACACTGTTGAAGTTGGAACAGAAACCACATATATTCATAAAGTGGATCTGAAAGTCAGAGGTTTTTGTTGACTGAATGGGTCATACACATTCTGCATGCAAAAACTCAAAACCTCTTTTTGGTTTTAAGGTGGCATTAACACTGCTTGATTTTCATACTAGAATTCCTCACTTGAAGTCAATGTACCACATTCTGTCACTGCTTTGTTTTTATTCCAGTTGTTTGTTAAATTGTCAGCCATGTTTGCGCTGGGTAAAGGTAAGGTTGGGCCCGGCTCATATACTTCATGGGGGAGAACTAACTTTGATGTTCATAGCTGCCATTAGTTCTGATGTACTCACCGGTGTCACAAGTTACTTTCACTAGCTGCAGGAAAGTTGTCCCCCCCCCTTTTTTTAGGTCCGAAGTGGTCTTAAGTGGGAGATCAATTTCGTTGCCCAGTGTAAGATCACACCATGCTTACCAGAGGCCTGAAGTGGCATGAAAAAAGTTCAATTTTTCAGGCCACATGAGCAGGGTTTCCAGACTATGCAGAAATAAATATAAAAAAATTACACACGGAAAATCGATTAAAAAAGGCTTAGCCCACCCATTGTACAGATGTACTAAAGGTTTACTAATAACTTTTCATGGGTGGGAAACATATATATAAGCACATGCGCGCACACACACACACATGGATGGATGTTGAGAACAATGGCATTATACCAATGGTGACAGTACTCGCATAGAAGGGCTTTTTTGGTATCTGTGGCACTTGACAGCATTAGACATGCCCAGCATACTCAACCATCATTGGATTTGCACGTGGCCAATATTATATTTATTACGTGACATCTCCACTATTTAATCCACCAACTACCCAGAACTGCTACTACCATCATCATCTACACGCAACACCATCTACCACCCACACCACCACTATCAGTATTTTATGTCTGTAAATTGCATGTATTCTCAAGGCCAATTTATCGTTCTCCCAATGCCACAACCACTCGGAACTCATTGAAAGTCAATGTCCTGTATGCAGGATTTAAAACCTTTCTGGAAGAATAAATCCTGGTATGCGGAAATGAAGAGGTTATGGTTCCACTGTAAGGCCTTGATCAGGTCTCATGGATTATTCTACACAAATTTGGTTGCCGTGGATGAAGAAATGCACCTGGGTATCAAAAAGTGATTATTTGTATAGGTTGCCCTACTTACAAAATCTCAGGATTTTTATCAAATTTACTCTCCTCTTCAACTAGAAGAACTGATGCTTATATAAAAAATACTTCGAATTTCAAAAATAAAATTTCAGATCTTCATTTGGACGTTTCTGATATCATGATCAGTTTAGATGTTGTTTCTTTATTTAAAAATGTGCCTCTTTCTGAAAGCATTGAATTACTGCAACAGGAATTTCCTTCAGGCATTGTAAAATTATTTGATTTTGTAATACATTCTGGTTATTTTTCCTTTAAAAATAAGTTGTATCAACAAATTGAAGGAACAGCAATGGATAATCTTCTTTCTCCTGCTATCTCCAATTTCTTTAAGGAACATTTTGAACAACGTATCTTTGACAACATTTCTCCCAGACTTACTCATTGGTTCAGATAAGTCGATGACATTTTTGCTGTATGGAATGGCTCTTCGGATGAACTTCAACAATTTCTCACTAAGATAAACGCATTTCATCCTAGGATCAAGTTTACCCTAGAAGTAGAATCAAATAAGCAGTTAGCCTTTTTAGATCTTCTAATTCTTCGCCAACCAGATGGTAACCTACATTTCTCAGTTTATAGAAAGAAGACTCATACAGGCCATTATATCCATGCGGAATCTCATCACCATCCCAGTCAAAAAGCAGGAACTATTAAAACACTGGTTCATCGGGCCCACTCCTTTTGTTCTTCAGACGATCTTTAACAGAAAGAACTGCAATATATAACTTCTTCCTTTCAATCTAATGGATATAAGAATTGCTTCATTAAAAGAGCTTTGAGCAGTTTTAATGTCTTCCTCTTCAAATACAGAAGAAATAACGTGCATTCCTATCCTTTATGTACAAGGCATTAGTGAACATATAGAAAAGTTTTAAAACCACTGAATATTTTTATTGCCTTTCGACCGTTTAAAAAAAAATCTCCACCTTTCTCACTTCTTCTAAGGACAAGCTTCCACACCTTAATTATCCAGGTGTCTACCAGATTCTGTGGTCTTGTTGATTATCTTATTTCGGATAAACAGGAAGATCTGCCTCTATTCGACTAGAAGAACACCAATCTTATATTGAATACTTTAAACCTGAAAAGTATGGACTTGCAGAACATGCCATCTTCATTAGACAGAGTTCGTTGGATAAAGACGAGTCCTTCACAAAAGTTGGTTCCTCATGGAACGCCTTTATAAAGAAACGTGAAACTTTACTTCATTCTCCTAACTTAAACAGATCTGACAGCTTACGTCTATCCCCTTTATGGGAGATAGTACTTTACAAATCAGCTAATCATTCCTAACTTTTTATTGTATTGATTTTATTTTTTTAGGAAATTTATTGACCTTTTTAGTTATCTTACACCAGCTACTTAGGTGGCGCTTTTTGGAATTGTCAGTTAGTGTTTAATTTGAGCTTAAAATGTACTGAAGGTGCCTGTGATACACAGGCGAAAATTATACTATTAAATAATCTTTGTATGCGAGTTTTCCGTTATTTATTTTGTATCGATATGTCTACTCATGGTATACCTCTTTTAAAACTTAATGTATAATCATGTTTTTAATATATATACATATACATATGCATACATAAAAATGTTGCTCTCCAGCAAAATTAATTTTATAACCAATAGATAATAATAGGACTCTAGCATTGATGTAGTCAAGGTTTTTCCTTTTTTTTTTTTTTTTTTTTTCTTTCCCCCACCACAGGTCAGGCCAATAATTGTTGTAATGGTTTGTCAGTAACTTTAGCAAACCATGTAGATTGTAGTGCAGCTTGTTTCTCTGTATATGCTCCAGAAGATGACCATGATATGAAGGTCAAAACGTTGAGTGTTGATTTTGGTTTATATTAATCTAAAGTTTTACTCAAACATGCTAGTTATTGCCATAATTTTCCAAAATGTATGAAATAGAACAAATTACTTCATATGTATATTTGGGCCAATTGTTATCCTTTGAGGATTGCCAAAGAAAATAGATTGAACGAAAAATTCACCTTGGATGGATGGCTTATGGGGAAAATGAGAAACATATTCAGAAGTGACATCCCTATGAGTCTAAAATGGAAAGCTTTCGACCAGTGCATACTTCCTGTCCTAACATAGACTTTAGCAGAAGCCCTAAACAAAAAGCTGAGAACAACACAACATCGCATGGAGAGAAGTATGCTAAAAATAACATTAAGAGATAGGAAGACAAATACCTGGATAAGATCTCAAACAGGTGTCATGGATATTGTAAAATACATTGAACAGGCTAAGTGGAGATGGGCTGGCCATATTGCCAGATGCAGTGATGGGAGATGGACTAGAAAAACAACAGAGTGGAGACCAATGGATGGAGCAAGACAAAGAGGAAGACCGAGAAGAAGGTGGAGGGATGAACTGGAACAAATTGCAGGAGTGAGATGGATGGGAGAGGCAGAAAACTGAGTGGTCTGGAAAATCATGGGGGAGACCTTCGTCCAGCAGTGGACAGAACCAAAAGGTTGAAGAAGAAGAAGACACAACCAAAAAAATTTAGAATAATTTTCACAAGCAAAAATTATTCTGAATAGCTTAGCTTAAGGGAATAACACCAACCTTTGGGTATGAATCGACACCATTAAATGCTCTTCTAGTTTTGGCAATAAGATTGTCACATTTATGGATAACTGTAGTATAAGCTAGTGTATCACTTTATAACAATAGTAGTGCGAGATAGGTTTAGTCTGCAGCATACCTCACTGTTTGATACACGATTACTAAATTTAATATCTAATGTAATAAGTTTACACGTCTTCTTTTTACTGGAAGTAACAGTACCCTTATTTGAATTTTATCTGCCATATTTGGTGAATGGGAAGAATATCAACAGTGCATGGGAAGCATTTAAGCAATACTTAAATGATGCAATATCAGAATATGTCCCAAGAATTTGAAGATTAAATAGGGCAGGAGTCAAATGGATGCGGAAGGAATACCATGTGCAAAAGGATGATGTCCATTATGAAATTATAAGCAGCAGGCTAGAATAGTCAACTATTGTAAGGAAAGCAAAGTCTGAATATGAAACGAAACTAGCTCTGTGTGTCAAAGACAACACACACAAGAATTCTATTGATATGCTGCAAGTAAAAGAATGAATATGAAAGAAGAACTCTTCTAAATGAACATGGTGTGAGGATAACAGATGCAGAAGAGGTTGTTAAAATAATGAGTGCCCATTTTGTTAAAAGCTGTCAACATGGTGTATGCAACATTGAGCTCACTGCTAACTCTTCACTGGATGAAGAAACTCAGATGTACAAGGATGAGGTATTAGAGCTGTTGCACAAACTGAATAAGAATTCAGCAATAGAGACTGATGGGATATCAGCACATGTACTAAAAGTGTTCAGCTGAACTGGCTATTCCTTTGACTAGGATGTTTAAATAAGTCTCAGAACAGGGAAGATTCTGCAAGAATGGAAAGAATGTGTGGTAATCCTATTGCACAAAGGTGGTGAAGATTTTGGGAAAACTGGTTAGGGCTCGCATTCAGAAATGGGTTCACCAAGAATCTTTACTCTTCAATGAGTAATATGGGTTTACTAAGGGAAGGTCATGTTTTAGCAACTTGCTCACATTCTATAATAATGTTACCATTGAACAAGACAAGGGGAATAGATATACCATGATACTTTTGAATTTTGCTAAGCCTTTTGACAGAATACAGCATGGCAGACTGCTGCATAAATTGGAGAAAATGGGTTTGGGTTATGCAATATTAGCATGGATAAGAGGATGGCTGACTGACAGATATCAAAAAGTGGTATATGGGGGATCTGAGTCTGCAAGGTTTAAGATAACAAGTGGTGTTACCACAAAGATCAGTGCTTGGTCCATTGTTATTCAATCTGTACATTAATGACATTTGGAAGGATTTGACAAGCAACATACAGCTATTTGCTAACAATGCAAAGATAGGTAGGGTAATCAAGAATGCTGCTGATATGCAGTACTTGCAGAATGATTTGAATAAGCTGGAATTGTGGGCATGGAAAAATGAATGTCAGTAAATGTACAGTCATTCACTTTGGCGTGATAAGATATCCAATGTCGTATTATATTGGTGGGATTAGGGTAGAGGAAACTATCAGTCTTGGGATCTTGGAGTGTTAGTAGATAGGAATTTGAAGTTCAGGAGCCATGTAGCAAGATTGCAAATACAACTCAAAAGATAATTGCAATGTTGAAACAAGCATTCACACGTAAAGATAAGGATGTCATTTTGCCTCTTTACAAGGCACTGATAAGACCTCATTTGGACTATTGTGTGCAGGTCTGGGTTTCCGTTGTGATCCTGATATAGTGTAGAGTGCAAAGGAGAATGTTAAAAATATCAGGATTGTGGAATACTATTACTAAATATGAAGACAGATTGAGAATTTGTAGACTGCAGACACTAGCAAACAGGAGAAAGAGGGGGTGATATGATTGAGACTTACAAACTTCTGAAAGGTAATACTCCTGTATGACCCTGTCATACAGGATTTCAGTCGATGGAATTTTTCAATTTATGGATGGTGGGGAAAGGACAAGAGAGCAACCTTGGAAGCTGAGAATGAATGCTGCTAAGAAGCATTGAGGGCTAAATTTTTCTCTCATAGGGTGTGAGTGACTGGAATGGATTGCCATTGGATGTTGTGAGTGCAAGCAGTGTGAATGAATTCAAGAATAAGTATGATAGCTGGTGTATGTGGCCCCCTCTCGATGAGTCCCAACTCCCTGGAGGTCTCTCTCTCTTAATAATAATAATTATTATTAACAACAATAAAATGAAATAGTTATTAAACAGTTCAATAATTCACAGCCACACAAAGAGAGAGAGAAAAAGAGAGAGGTATAGCACACAATATCAAATACTCTAAGAAAACTGCACATCAGCCAATTCCTGGTTGTGTAATGTCACCAAAACCCCTGCGTGAACGAATACATCATCATCAACAACTATGTGTCCAGTGCCCGCAGGTGTCCGATGCCATCTTGACATGATTCCTCCACTGCATTCTATTCTGTGCAAGATGACTCAGTCTATGCATAGCGCCTCCGCACCATTTGACAATGTTATTGCCCCATTCTCTGTGGTCTTCTTTTTTGTTCTTTCCTTCAATCATCCCAAACAGCAGCATTTTTATTTTCCTCTCATCGCTCATTCTACATATATGGCCAAAGAGATGTAGTTTCCTTTTGATTATTTTCTGGATCAGATTTTCTTTTAGTTGTATGTATTTGTCTGTAGATTTCCTCATTGTCCACTTTCTGGATCCAGCTTATTCTCAAGATCTTTTTATAGTACTTCCTCTCAAATGCTAATATCCTCCTTTCAGATTCTCTCAGGAGTACCCAGGCCTCACATCCATAGAGCATGCTGCTGAAGATACAAGTTTCTACAATGTGCAGTTTAGTTTCCATCTTTATAGCTCGGCTCTTCAATATTTTGTCCATGGCTTTTAAAATAGTTGTTGCTCTGGATATTCTAATTTTTATCTCATTTTTGGGGTCCAAGACATGCATCATGTGGCATCCAAGATATGTGAAGTATTCCACATTTTCCAGTTGAAATCTGTCTATCATAACTCTGTTCAGTAACTCCTGTTGTCAGAATATCATTGTTTTAGTTTTTTCAAAGTTGACATTTAGTTTATATCTTTTTCCTTCTGTATATAGTGTTTGCAATGTCTGTTCCAGGCTTGCTGCATCTTCTTCAATCAGGATGATGTCATCTGCAAAGAGCAGAGGTAGTTTATTCTTATGCCATTTATTGAAATTCCTCCACCTTCTTCTTTAATCTTATCTAGCGTTCTTCCCAGATGTGTGATGAAGATGAGTGGTGATATTGGGTCCCCTTGTCTTGGGCCTTGACTAGTGGCAAACCAATCTCCAGTCTCACCTGCTATCCTGATTGATTTTGTGCTTGGTTGTTTATATCTTTCAGCAGGTGGATCAATTAATTGTCCACACCATAGGATTCCAAGACAGCCCATGTTATATTTTGGTCAATAATATCAAATGCTTTTTGGAAGTTCACGAAACAGTAGTATATCTTTTTGTTCTTTCCTCGAGCTTTCTCTGCTATTAGTCTCAGTGCGAATGAATACAGCATCATATAATTGAGCATTGGTCATTACTGAAAGGCACTGAATTGGCAGACTGTCGTAAAGTCATTTACTGTATGCTAATCTCCTATGAAAAGTAGGAAATTACATACAAATATGATCATGCCGGAATCAGGTAAGAAAGACTGACACTATTTGGCTAATTTGTGATATACATGCAGGGAACAAAGAAATAGGGCCAATGATCTTTAAGAACAGTCTTAGTGGAGACTTTCAGTAAATTGTTATAATGAGCTATAATAATGGTAGAGCAATTTCACCACAAACCATTCAGTGTACTGAATGGTTTGTGGTGAAATGAAAAACCTATTCAATATGAAGACAGTATGCTCATACTTGAATCTTTTGTGCAAAAGAGAGCAGTTGCTTTTCTCATAAACCTTGTGGGACAGAACAGTGTTCCATGGTACACTCGTAAGCAGCTCAGAAGGAAAGTATACTATCAAACTGTCAATCTTATAGGTCTATTCATGATACTACTGGACTCAATCACTAATTAAAACTTCTCATCTGAGAGATAGAGAGAGAAAAAACATTCTAATATGTGAAAAATTTCCTCTTTGGATAAGCAACATCTGAACCTACGAAAATATTCAAAGATTAGAGTTCTGAATATAAATAAGCAAAATGCAATTGTAAAATTAATTCATAATCTGTTCTCAAAAAAATTGGAAAGTTGCAAACAGAAAAATTTTCAAGCATTTCACAGATATGGCTAAAGGATTGATGCAGTGCCTTGTTTAAAATCCTTTCTCTTTGCATCATAACAGAAATGGTTCAAGATAAAACCAATCTCTGTTTGCTTATTAAGACATGAAGATCAAAATGGAATGGTTGATATTAACTAACGACATAATTATTACAGAACCCACTATTTTTTGTTTAAGCAAGTTGAGGACATGTTTTCTCAGTTTTATTTACATATTATTAGTATCAAAATTTGGTGAGATCTTTCTGAGCAATAAATACAAAATGTTATATTCAGGCAATGACAATCAAGGAAAAGAAGAAGTAGCCATTGTATTCAACACTAAATATGAGGATAGTCTTCTTGAATGGCAGACAGTCTCAAGTAGAGTGATGTGGGCAAATATGAGAATAGGAAACTGGACAATGAGACTTATTTGTGCCTATGGTCCCACAGAAGGCTCACCTAAGGTAGAAGTGGAGTTGAGGATTTAGAGAAAGCATCTGACACAATGAAAAAGGAAAAGTTGGTCCTTGTTGGAGAATCTAAACAGCAGAGTGGGAAATGATTGTCAGACATACAAAAATATATTGGGAAGATATTTGTTGGATTTCTGCTGAGGACATGGACTGGTTATTACTAACAATATGTTCCAACATAAAAATGTGCACAAATTCACACTGAGAGAAGAGGCAAGAAATAAGAAAAGTCTCATTGACTATGTTATTGTTGATGGTGATGTTTTCTCCCTGGTGTAGGACACCAGAGTGTACAGAGGATTTTAAATTGGAATTGATCACTATTTAGTCTTGAACAGGATAAAATTGAATTTCATATTGAAAAGCATAACATACAAGAAAGTTTTAAAGCGAATAAAAGTTGAGCAGCTCTCAGATGTATACTGTAGACTAACATGTACAAAGATTATTGAAGAAAAAATGCAAGAGTTTGAGAACAGGAATCAAACCTTTGAGATTCAGTGGCAAACTCTGAAGAAAACATTGATTGATTCTGCCAGAGAGGCATGTGGTGCGGTTGTCTGCAAGGATAGAAAAATCAGAACTCCCTGGTGGACACAGGAAGTTAAAGAGGCAGTGAAGGAAAAGAAGAAAGCATATCAAAAGTTCCTGTCAAATAAGTCAGCTTGTGCTCTTAGAGAATACAGAGACAAATGAAAGAATGCTAAACACTGAGTAAAATAGCTAAACAAAAGTCATGGGAGGACTTTGGCAAGGATATAGTAAATAAATATCAAGAAGGTGGCAAAATATTCTGGAGGTTGTTGAAGAAGCTTAGGAATGGGGGAAAGAGTGCTATAAAAGGAGTTAGAGATGATAAAGGTGACATGAAAACAGGAGAAAAAGATATCCTTGAAGTATGGAGTAATTACTTTGAAAAACTGCTAAATGAAACAAGCAGTGATGACAACACAGTGGTAAAAAACACCGACCAGACATTTAGTCAGGAATACATATCCCTACTTGAAGTAGAAAAAGCCATCAAAGGCTTGAAATCTGGAAAGGCAGCAGGAGTAGATGATATTCGACCAGAAATGCTTAAATATGGTGGTATAAAAATCTTACAGTGGCTGCACTGCATAGTTCAGAAAGCCTGGAGAGAGGGATGAATTCCCGACGATTGGGGTAGAGCTCTCATAGTACCCATATATAAAAAGGGAAATAAAACTGAATGTGAGAATTAGAGGTATTTATCTACTGAGTGTTCTTGGTAAGATATATGCAAGTATACTTGAGAAATGTAGAAGAAAAGCTTGGTGAAGAACAAGCTGGATTCAGGTCAAATAGAGACTGTCAGGATCAGATCTTCATTTTACGACACATAGTTGAGAAATCATGGGAATATAACAAAGATCTCTAGTTGAGTTTTGTAGATCTGGAAAAGGTATATGATAAGATGTCAAGAGAGAAGCTATTCAATAAGCTACAGTTATATGGTGTCAACGGTGCATTATATCAAGCAATACCTAGTCTTTATTGGAGTTGCAAGTCAGCAGTTAGAAATGAAGGAAATACAGGAAGATGGTTTAATGTTAAATCTGGTGTGAGACAAGGATGTACATTATCCCCTCTGTTATTCATTATCTATATGGACATTATGAAGGAAAGTGGTATTAAACATGATATCAAAATTGGAGATGTTAATGTCAGCTCTTTGCTTTATGCAGACGATGTTATACTTATCAATAAATCCGCTACGAGTCTGCATGATTCCTTGACTAAATTGAACAACTGTTGTAATAGAAATGGTATGAAGGTCAGCATTAAAAAGACAAAGACAATGAAAATAGGCAGAATCGTTGAAAATGTCAACTGCATTGTGATCGGAGAACCTGTGGAACAAGTAAAACATTTCACCTATTTAGGCATGATTTTTAGTGAAGATGGTAAATTAAATATGGAAATAGACAACAAAATCGATAAAGCTGGTATAGTAGGAAGTCTACTGAATAAATTCATATGGAATAAGAGAGAAATTAGTCGGAATACTAAATTAGCTTAGTTTTCAAACAGTGTTCAAACCAGTTTTAACTTATGGATCTGAGAACTGGGTCAGAAGAAAAACACTTGACCAAAGTCTAGAGACCACAGATATGAGAATCCTGAGAAAGATTAGAGGCGTGAACAGATGGCATCAATGGCAATATCATATTAAAAATGAGGATATTAGGAAAGAACTTGACATTGTCAGCATCCAGGAATGCGTTAGCAGAGCTAATCTCAGGTGGTATAGTCATTTAAACAGAATGGGCAAGGAAAGATTGGCAAAACAAGTAATCTCTGCCAGGTTGGTAGGAAAACGACCCAGAGGAGGACCAAGATAGGTGGATTGATATGGTTCAACGTGCCTTAGACGACAGAAATATAAGATCTGATAATATTGGAGTCTTGACAAGTAACAGACTGATTTGGAGGAAAATTGTAGACAGGAAGTTAGTAATGATGTAAATTTTTCATGTAGTACTATCATATCCTGTACACCCCTTGAGGGTACATGGCAGGAATTTGATGATGATGATAGTATCTAAACAAACAAAAAATTTTCAAAAATAATATCTATACAAAGAATTCAAAAAATGTTTAAATTTATATAATAAAAAATTGACTCTCACTATAGCAAACTAATAGATTGTTATAGTGAATAATTCTATTTAGCATGACACTGTATCTATTGAGCTTTGGTTTCAGTTTTAACAGTTTGTTCTAGTCTATTAATGTTTGCTATAATGCTATGCATTTCAGACTGAGGACACCGCCAGTCCAAAATGCATGTAACTCAATGCATCAGAGCCTGCATTGAGTTACATTAAAGATCATTTGAACATAAGGTCAATGAAGTCAGATACATGGAGGTGATGGTAGACCAAAAATAAGTTACGAGAGAAAGTTGGTAAGATGGTTAGGTCATTACTTGATATAATTACAATGTTTAAGGTTATCCTAACTTGCAAGAATAAGGAAATTATTCTTGGAGTCAATCCACAGAAACTAGGATGTCAGCAGATGTTGTAGGTGCATATTTGGTGAATTTTTAATTGCACTTGTGCTATCATAACATTTATTAGACATACATATTCACAAGAATATAACAATTTCATTATTTTATTACTGCAAATATTATGACCAGAAACTACTGGTCATCACTGCATCAGCACAATCACAAGGTGAAACTAGAACAAAGAACGTTAATCGTATTTATAGAGATGAGCCACTTGCCAGATGCCACCTAGTGGGTGGTTACAATAAAATAAGATAGTCCAAATTTAAAATCGAGTGATTTGAAATAAAATTCAATTTAATTAGATAATGAAATGATAGTATTAAATTAAATTTAAAAAAATTAAAAGGAAAATATACTATTGCTATTTATGAGGAAGAGACTCTCTCCCAAATCTTGGAAATAGAGACAGTCATTCCGATTTAAATTTGGATGTTGTAGAAGTACCTCAGCATACTCTTTAAATAACCAGCTTTTTCAGGCTTATTGTTGTTAATACAAGATTGGTGTTCTTATAGTCGTTTTGTAGTGGTGTTCTTATATTAAGAGCACCACTAGCCTTGCTCAGCATGGAGTGGACACTGGCCATGACATCCTATGCTCCAATACTTGCCTTTTACAGTGGTAAATGTTTAGGTTCGAGTGGTTATTTAAAGAGAGCACTGAGACGCTTCTACAACATTCAAATTTGAATCAGAATGTCTCTGTTGCCAACATTGGGGAGAGTCTCATCCTCATAAATAGCAAGCAATAGTGCATTCCCCTTCCAATTTTTTTTTTTTTTTTTTAAATTTAATGCTGTTTTATTTCATTATCTAATTAAATAGAATTTTATTTCAAATCACCTGATTTTAAATTTGGGCTTTGTTATTTTATTGTAGCCACCCATTAGGCATCTGGCAAGTGGCTCATCTCTGTAAATATGATTAACATTCCTTGTACTAGCTTCACATTGTGATTATGCTGATGAAGTGATAATGACCAGTAGTTTCTAGTCAAAATATTTGCAGTAATAAAATAATGAAATTGTTATATTCTTGTGAATATGTGCATCTAATAAACGTTACGATGCCACTCGATTTTAAATTTGGGCTTTATTGTAACCACCCACTAGGTGGCACCTGGAACATGGCTCAGATCTGTAAACATTTTTTGTTCTAGCTTTGCCTTGTGATTATGCTGATGCACTGATGATGACTTACTTTCTAGTTGAAATATTTGCAGTAATAAAGTTATTATATTCCTGTGAATACATGTCCAATAAACATCTTTGGTGAATGAATGTTTTTAAAAAACATGTATTTAAGGAATGTGTGATCTGGAGGAGGTCTTATCACAATAACCCGAAGAAGTTTATATATAATAATAATAAATGATTCAACTGTTAAAAGAAAGATTATTCATAAATTAACCTGTTAGTTGCACCAATTATGAAAACATTCTTCTTTGTGCTCATTCCATCCATTTCAGTCAAAATTTGATTAATAACACGATCAGCAGCACCACCTACGTTAAAATAACAAGCAAATACTTTCAGAAATAACTTGTTAATTTATTAACACTTATTTAATGCTGAAGTTAAGCATTTTATATACAATGCAAATGCCTTATCAGAAGCAAAAGTAGACTGGTCATGTAGAATATGTATACCATTACACATAATAAAATAGAATATATTGCAAAATCAGCCATGGTGTAAAGTATAATTAATTTTATTTTAGAAATTGTTAAATTTCAATAAAGAATTGTAATGGGAAAGCAAAGTGTTAAGAAGAGTCCAGGACTCCTTTCTTGCAACGTGTAGTGATTGTAAATAGTAGGATGATAATCACATAAAATCTGTGAAAGTTAAGAGCAAAACCTATTCTCAGAAGAATATTACATATGATCCAAATATAAATAATTAAGCATAAATAACCAACATGAAAATCTGTTTTTAACAGATGACTAACATTGAAAATAGGAGGAATAAATGACTTAAGTGTTTTCAAAAATTCATTAAAAAACTAAGCTTCCAACAGAAATGCAGTCACATTGTTCAATTTCACTAACTCCAGTGTCTGCGCGGTTAGCCTAGTGGCTTTACACTTTGCAACCATATGCCGAGGGAAGGAGTGTCCTAGGTTCAATTCCCATCGGTGACAAGAGGGGCTTAAGGATCTTCCTCAGCCATAGCAAGTTAGCTGGTATTGGGTGTGGACAGCAGGGTTTTTCCATCCTACAAAATAGGCAAACTGTCCCTGTGAACACACACACACACGGATACAGTCATGAACACCTAATACGATCCCTCCAGCCATAGGTCTGAATTGTCAGCTATGCCGGTCCTAAGCCCGGATAAAAATAGGGGGGATTGAGGTGGTGCCATACCTCCAAATAATAGGGGCTCACAGCCGTTGAATCACCATATGAAATAAAAACAAAACAAAACTAACTCTGACCACCAGCATAAAAATAATTATCTATTGCTTCAACAGGCAGAAGAAACAAGGACAGGCCATTAAATTGAGATATTTCACAAAATGGTATTGTACAAGGTCTAACAGAATAGTAATGAGACGAAATTTGTATAAAATTGCATATTCAATTAATCATCTGATACACTGTGGTCATCTTCAAAGTACCCCCCCCCACACACACCTACACAATGGTTCCAACATTAATTCCATGAAGTATAACAGGACTGGAAATCCTCTTCTGTAATCTCGTTTAGCTCCTGTCACGGATCTTTGGATCATTTCTACAGTCTCGAAATGCATACCTTTCATCTTGATCTTAAGCTTGGGGAAAAGTAAAACAGCATGGAGACAAGTTTGGCAAGTATGATGTTCATTCCAACACTGAAATGCATTTTTTTGGCTTAATACTTGCAAATTGAGTACAGAATGAGAAGGTGCATTGTCATGATGCAAGAGCCAATCATTCACAATCTCTGGACATGCCTGTAAGACACGTTTTTGCAACTGTTCTGGGAGTTCTTTGTAATAAATTTGACAGTTACTTCAGGAGTTACAAATTTTCAGTGGACCATATCAGGGTTATTGAAAAAGATGGAAATTATGGTTATCATTTTGGAATCAACTTGTTCATGTTTGCCTTCTTTGGTCTTGAAGAATTTCACATGTGCCAATCTGAACCTTTGTGTTTTGTTTCAGGATCACAGGCAAAAATCCACCTCTCATTCGCAGTAATAACATGATCTAAAAAAATTAGGTTTGTTTTGAGGCTGGTTCAGCATTTTCACAGAAAAATTGTGGCAGCAATCATTTTCATCATCACTGAGATTTTTTGGAACCATCTTTGCACATTGCATTTCCAAATCTTGTGAATGGTGACATGGTTTATATGCAATTCTTCTGAGATTATTTGGAGTGTTAAATGTTGATCTTCATGGATGCTGTGCCATACTTGCTTGATGTTGTTCATTCTTGTTGTGATAAGCTGCCCCACATTGTTCATCTTCCACTGTACCAAAAAAAAAAACATCTTGTGCAATTTAAACACTTGAGCATGTGATAAAGAATCAGTACCATATGCTCACTTAATTTTATCAAACATTTCAGATGCACTGTCATTCAGTTTAACACAAAATTTAATAATAAATACAGGATTTAATATTCAAGTAATAATGATCAAGGAAAGGGAAGGGAAGAGTAGCAATAGCATTAATGTTTAATGCAAAACATGAAGATAAACCTTTTCAATGGCAAGCAATTTCAAGTAGCTATGTGAGCAAGTTTAAAAATAGAGTGATGGATAATGAAACTTATCTGCATTTATGGTCAAACAGAGTTCTGTTAAGGAAGAAGTAAAGGAATTTTTTGAGACATTACAGAAGGCAGCTGACACTAAGAAAAAGTTGGTCCTTGGTGGAGATCTAAAGATTGGTATAGAAAATGATTACCAGACATGTAGCAGGAAAATTTGGAGAAAAGCACAAGTTCACCCTGGTTCAGGACACAAGAGCATACAGAAGATTGGAAATAGGAAGTGATCATTTAAGTTTTGAGCAAGATGAAATTGACTATTATACTGAAAAGAAAAATGTGAAAAAGGTTTTAAAAGAATCAAACTTAAGTTGCTTTCAGAGATGAACAGTAGACAAATATAAAAATATTGTTCAAGAAAAATTGAAAGAGTTTGAAGACAAGAATCAAATTTTGGAGACTCATTAGCTATTTCTAAAGAAAGCATGAATTCAGCAAGGAGTCATGTGACGAAGACACTTCAAGGTCAGAACATTTTTTTTAAAAAAAATAAATCCATATCAAAAGTTCCTAGCAAGTAAGTTGAAAATTCGCTAAGAGAATACAGAAAAAATTGCAAGAGAATTGTGCGTAAAAGCAGCTAAACAAAACTTATGAAATAAAAAATAAGACTGATAAGAATATAGAAAACATATCAGTAAGGCAGCAAAATATTCTGGAGGCCATTGAAGGAGAAGAATGCAATCAGGAGACAATAGTACTCGAGTAGAAAAAGCTATTGAAAGCCTGAAACGAATAAAGGCAGCTAGAGTAGATATTTGACCAGATGTGCTCACATACACTGAAGGTATAAAAGTTTTACAGGGCTACACTGCATAATTTACAATGCTTGGTCAGAAGTTCAAATTCTGGATGACAAACAGAATTCTCATTGCTCTATCTATAGAAATGGAAATAAAACTGAAGGTAGAATTAAGGAGTCTCCCAAAAAGTATTCCAGCATATTTGAGAAGAGACCAAGAACAAAAGTACAAAACAAACCTCAAGAAGAACCAGCTGGATTTAAGCCAGTTGTCAAGAACAGATTTCTACTTAACAGACAGTTGAGAAATCAGGGAAATATAATAAGGATCTATATTTAAGTTGTAGACATTTTGACAAATTTCCAAAAGAAAAGCTCTTCAGAATACTAAAGTTATACAGGGCAAATGTAACACTGCAAAGCAATACATAGCCTATATTTAAGTTGGGAGCATTTAGAACTAAAGGAAGTACATGAATGTAGTTTGATGCAAAATGATGTGTGAGAGATGGGGTGCACTATCTCAACTCTTATTCATCATCTGTATAGATCACATTATGAAAGAGCATTCAAGATGATATCAAAACTTTGATTTCTGCTTTTTTGGATGATGTTCTCCTAGTGAAATTGGTGCACATATTCAAAATTCTCTAACTGATTGAATAAAAATTGTCACAAATTCTGAAATAAAAAAGACAAACTATGAAAACAGACAGGAACATAAAAAACTTCAAACACAATCTTAATGGAGAATCTATAGAACAAGTAAATAGTTCATCTATTTAGATACAATTTTTAGTGAAGATAAACTAATTATGGAAATAAGGGGGTGAGGGCTAGATTTTTCTCTCATATGGTAGTGTGTGATCGGAATGGATTGCCATTGGATCGTGTGAGTACAAGCAGTGTGAATGAAATCAAGAATAAGTATGATAGCTGGTGCGTGTAGTATGTGGCATCCCTCAATGAGTCCCTGACTCACTGGAGGTCTCTCTTAATAATAAACAACAGAACACCCATCTGTCACCTAGTATACCAAACAAACTCTTACAGAGGAATATACACAGGAAATAAAATAGCAGTCAAATTAGAACAAATACCAGAAATGGAAAGACATATCATGAGGAGTACAGCAAGGAAGTATCCTATCACCTCTGCTCTCTCTCTCTCTCTCATACACACTAATTGTCTGGACATTCCTGTTATTTGAAGTTATGGAATATTCCAGGTTTGTTCATAACATAAAAACTGGTGTACAGATAGTAGTAAGCAGTATTTCATCATAGCAGTTGAATACAGGTGGTATGGCAACACGACATGAGCTCAGTGATTTTGAGAGCGGTGTCATTGTGGGCTACATTGGTGGCATGTCCAAACATACCATTGCCGCTCAAATGGAGCGGCAATGGCACGTTTGCCATTCTGGCATCAGAGGAAACACCCAGAGCGACCGCCGAAAATGACTGATAGGGACAGGAAGGTGGTAAAACGGGTGACATGCAAAAACTGGCTAACAATTGGCACAGACCATCTGTGATGAGTTCCAGAGTGGCAGTAACACCATGGTGAGTTGTACGAAAAGAACTCAACTCGGTTTCTGCGGCAGAGCAGAGGCACACAAGCGGAGCATCACAACAACGATGAGGGTGGCTTGTCTGGCCTGGTGCTAAGAGTGTGAACTGGAAAATGATACTCAGAAATGATGAATCAAAGTTCACCTGTTTCATCAGAAGAGGGTGTGGAGGCAGCCTGGTAAAGTTTGGTGGAGGAGTAATGGGGTGCATTCAGATGGTATGGAGTGGGACCACTGGTCATTGTCCATGGTTCCATGAAGGCAACTCAGTACCTTGATATTCTGGATAATGAGATGCTTCCTACGCTGTGGAGTTTTTATGAAAAGAACCCGTGTTAATATAAAGACAACAATGTCCCATGCCACAGCTCTTACGAAATAGTATGAAGAGATGGGTGTTAAACAACTTCCCTGGCCTGCACAGAGTCCTGACCTCAACCCCATCGAACACCTGTGGGGCGAATTGGAGTGATGATTGAGGTCCAGATCAGCACATCCTCGATCTGTCGCTGAACACAGTGCTGCTTTGATGGAGACAAATTCCACCTGATGACTGCCACACGTTGGTGGAAAGCCTCCCTCAAAGGGTGCGGGAGGTGATCAAAGCCAAACATACCCGATATTAGGGTTCACCTGCTGGTATCAACTGTAAATTGCTAGTGTACAGACAATTATTGGTAGATGGTGTGTGTATATATTCTCTCTCTCTCTCACACACACACACACACACACACACAAATAAAGACAGATACACTATTATCTGCAGATGATCAATTGTATTAGCTACATTAGAATATGATCTACAGAGATCAGTAAATCATTTCATTAAATGAAACCTCAGAACAATGTAATATGAGAATGTCAAAAGTAAAGACAAAAATAATGGCCTTCAAAGGAGAAACCCAATAAATAGTGATAGACAAAATATTAGAACATGTAAATACTTTCAAATACCTAGAATGCTACTTATCATATTATTATTACGGGCAACTCCAAGGAGTCCTTAGACTCATCGAGGGAGGCCCAACATCATGTCAAGAACAACTATTCAACATTCACATAGTATCCATCATACTTCACCTTGAACTCATTTACAGACATGGCATCCACAACAGACTCTGGCAGCTTATTCCACTCATTTACCACTCTCCAAGTAAAAAACCTAGCTCTAACACCCTTGCTAACCACACTCTTACCAAGCTTCCATGGATGGCCCCTAGTCCTCCCACTACCAGTCCTATTCTCAAAAATATCTTCTGAATTAATCTTATAGAAACCCCTTCAGTAATTTGAATGTCTCAATCATATCACCCCTTTTCTGCAGCCCACAAATCTTCAACCTGTTCTCATAAGGTTCATTCCACAGACCTGCTATCATCTTCGTCACTTGTCTCTGGATCCTCAACACCTCCTCCCCATCAAGAAGAAACCCTGGTGCCCAAATCTGAGCACAGTAGCCTAGATGGGGTCTTATCAAGGCTCGATGCAGAGGAACAATAATCTGTTTGTCTCTGCTCGTTAAA
The DNA here is from genome assembly GCF_054136105.1 of Typopeltis vanoorti. Taxonomy (NCBI): domain Eukaryota; kingdom Metazoa; phylum Arthropoda; class Arachnida; order Uropygi; family Thelyphonidae; genus Typopeltis; species Typopeltis vanoorti. The sequence continues at coordinate 1,535,409 of NC_143573.1, read as the reverse complement.
GTGTTTTTCAGCAACCAAGTGATTTGATGAGCTGATTTTGCCACTTTTGCGATGTGTCCCCTAAACTTCAACTCCCTATCCCAACACTCCCAAATTCCTGGAGTACAGTTCCACCAATGTGATATACTGCTGCTAATCTTTTCACTCCAAAATGCAAAACCTTACATTTTTCACATTAAATTGACATCCATTCTCCTTAGCCCAGTTCCCCAAAACTATCCAAATCATCCTGCAAAATTTTGACATCCTGAGCATTTACTATTGCTTTACCCAACTTTGCATTATCTGCAAAAAGATGCAGTTCCTCTCAGATCCTTTCCTATATCGTTAATGAACAAATTAAACAGTAGTGGTCCAAGAATAGAACCCCGCAGCACACCACTAGTCACAGGCCGTCTTTTGGACTCTACTCCTGAATAAACAACTCTCTGATATCTCTCCATCAACCACCCTCATACAACCATTCTCATATGCTGCAGTTTACTGACTAGAATTCCATGTGGTATCTTATCACAGGCTTTAGCAAGGTCCAGTAGAATCACTGTAACCTTACCCTTATCCAGTTCAGCCGTCACTGTGTTAAAGAACGTGAGCAAGTTACTGAGGCATGATCTACCCTTCACAAAACCATGCTGTCTCCCATTTTCATCTACCCCATCTTGTATTTGAAGATGAAAGATATAGACATTAAAATATCAGATTTCGTTAAAGTAAATGGCATAATAAATAATATATTTAAGCCATCCTTAGAACAAAAACATACCAGAATCAGACTATTACATTCTGTCTAAACCAACTTTATTATATGGAAGTCAAATGTGAACCATAAAAATGAAGAATGAAAAACAGATTCAAACAGCAGAAATGAAATTTCTCAGAAAAACAGCTGGATATATCAAACCAACAAGTCTAAGGACTTCTGCAGTTGGATTGCCACCTTTCTGTCTGGATGTACACTATGTATGATGGTGGATGGTTCCTTATCCTCTCATGGTTGAACTAATGATGGGGTTTGACAAGATCCTGCTCTCTCACTAAACCTCTTCCTTCTATATATCAATGACTTACTTCAGTTGATATCCAACCCAATACACAGTTTTGCAGATGACAGTACATTGCACTCTGCCCTTTCATTTGATAAGCCTTACTCCACACAAATCACCTCAACCACCACTGCCCTCAATTCTGATCCCTCAAACCATCTTTCAATGCTAGTAAAACCCAGTTCTATCTTATTTCCCACTTAAAAAAAAAAAAAAAAAAAAAAAAAAAAAATTCTCCCAGTATTATTTTTGACAACATTCAAATTTCCAGACAAGATGAGATCACAAACCTGCCCAGCTGCTCTCTCACATTTGGAGTAGTGTCCTTAAGAGCTCCCTCAAAATGCTTGACTCAATGCAGAAGAGGGCAATTAGATTGATTAATAACCTATCTCTTACCAAATCATTCCTTCCACTTTTGCCCAAGCACTTGGTTTCTGCAATACATGTGTTATATAAATATTTCCATGGCAAATGTTCATCTGAAGTACCATCAATAATTCCCACATTAGTACTTAATCCATTGGAACACGTGCAGTTGTAACTCAACATCCCTTCACAGTACACCTAGAAACTCACAAAACAAGTTTCCTTTTCTCCTCTTCCACCCTTCTACTGATGTATTGTGGAACAGTCTTCCCTCTGATGTGATTCTCAAGGAATACAACATAGAGGCTTTTAAATCAAATCTAAACAATTTCTCCTTTCCCAATCTATTACCTATACACAGTACTAACATACTATAATGAGATCAATCTCTGTAAAGATTTTTTTTCTTCTTCTTATACTCCAGGTGTTTATTATTACACAAGAGTTCAATTCCGATTGGTGCAATGACTTTTAACTGTTTCTTTTAGAATCCAGAAAATCATTGCCTGAAGACAAAAAAACATTTAATAAAACTAAAACATTATATATACTTTAAATAAAATTACATAACTACAAAAATAACTGGATCCAAGGCATTCTAAAATAAATCTACACTTTTCTTATCCAAAAATATCAAAATCATCCATTCGCTGACTCATTCTATTATTGGATTGTTTAACATATACTTAATAACATCTAACATCCTAAACAAATACTAAAATATAAGTCAATTGGAAAGAGAAGGCAGGGTAGACCCCAAAAAAGATATTGCATGGATAATGAGACCGAAACAGACCAATATGGTCTATACTCGTATTTAGTTTTATGATGATGATGACATCTACCAGACTAAACACCTTGTTTTCACAATAAGAAAATGTTCATAGTCAGTTTCTTTTCTGAAAATATAAAATTTTCTTCTTCCTTTCCATAGGATCCTTTTGTTTCTTTTATATAGCACACAATATTATTCCTCCAGTCTTCTTACTGAAGTATAAATATTTCTTACATTTTGCAGTTCTATTTGACGCACAATTTACTGTACCCGAGAAAAATGTTTCTTCTACTACTTCATAAACAACATATCTAAGTTGAGCTAATTCTGTCGCCTTTTCCAGTAGAAATAACAAATAGATCGGGCATCCTTAAGACAGATGAAACTTTCCAATCAGCGTTTCCTCGAACATTCCTTTATAACATTGACTGCAATGTCTTCTCTTATTTACTAAATACTTGTTGACAGTCAACTCCTCCAGTTTAAAGACTCATAGTTCTATGATTCCTTTTTGGAATTTTCTATTAATATTCTTCCGACTGTCATGTAAAAACTAAAAAACTTTCTAACAACAAAATTTCTCCAATCTGCATTCTCAAACTTTTATTAGCTTTCTCGTTTTTTCCCCCATTACCTTGATACCAAATGCTCTCTCTGTCAGCTGTCAATCACGCATCAAACTCCTCAGCGAGCATACACACTCCACATAAGTGGCAAGCAAGAAGTTACGTATAATGGCTGACACGTTTTCTCCATTAGCATAATGAGAATGGCTTTACAATACACAAATCTCAACAATTTTAAATCACAATAAAAAAAAATGAAAGTGACACAATTATCAAAATCTAGTAAGTATATAAATTTTTCAAATGCTTTACATTTCATTTTAACAATAATAATAATATAAATAACAGGCAAATCACAAGTGCTGATGAACGTGTTATGAAACCAAAACTAATAATATATTAACATAAACAATTTGTAAAAATATTTATAATTTTAAATTATTTTTACAGTACTGTAGGTTGATTAATCAACCTCTTGTGTAAATAGACAACAGCAGACTTCAAAAAATACTATACAGATATAAAAATCAAATGGATATTAGATCCAGCATTATTTCAAAGCTGAACATAGAAACTATGAAAATTTATGTAATAGTTTATAACTTTATAAAATAAAGACTATATAATTTTGCTTCACCGAACTGAAGCCTTTTGGCTCTTTATTTTAGTAAACTATACAGATATAAAATAAATGGAAAGAAGTAGAAAACCAACAAAGCAATGGATTGAGACCAGAATAGGCCACTTAGCCTAAAATCCTTAATAGGATGAACAGAATAACCAAAACTGGTGTGTTAGGAGGTCAACTGCAGAAGTTTATATGGAATAAGAGAAAAATTAGCCAAAACACTAAATTAACAGTATACAAGATAGTGTTCAAACCAATTTTAAATTATGGATCTGAGAGTTGGGTTAGAAATAAAAAAAAAAAAAAAAAAACGAATCAAAGATTGAAGACCAACCAGAGATGAGTTCTGAGAAAAATTAGTAAAGTGAACAAGATGGCATCAATGGCAGAAGTATATTAAAATATACATACATACATATATAAAAATAGAACTCAACACTTATCATTCAAGAATGTGTGAGCAGAGCTAATCTTAGATGGTACAGTCATGTAAACAGAATGGAAGAAGGGCTTAGCAATAAAGGAGTTCGATGCCAAGGTGGCAGGAAAAAGACCCACAGAAAGAGCGAGCTCTAGGTAGTTCGATGCAGCTACAAGTGCCTAGAAGACAGAAATACAAAATCTGACAATATCTGAATGCTGATATCTGGAGGAAAATTGTTGTCAGGATATTAGTAACAATGAACTCAATTATGCAGTACTGTCATAGTACCCAGTACACTCCTTAATGGTATAGTTGTTGCAAGCTCATCTTCCCAAAACTTGTTTCAATGAAAACTAGTTAAAAAAAAAAAAGAAAAAAAAAAGCCAGATTACTTCATTTCAGAACTTACTGTGATCTTCTTCTTCTGCAGCTTCTCCCACTTAAGTGGGGTCACTGTTGATAATGAGTCTCCTCCACACCTTCCTGTCTTGGGCTGTCACCACATTGAAGTTCTTCATCCTTGAGTCCTCTTCTACCAGCTCCCTCCATCTCTTCTTTAGCCGCCCACGCTTCCGCCTTCCTTGCACATCCATCTGCATGACCCTTCTTCCCACATATTTGTCCTCCCTCCTCATCACATGACCAAACTATCTCAACCTTGCCGCCTGTATTTTCGTTCCTAAGTTCGTAACTTTCACTGTTCCCTTCACATCGTCATTTCTCAGACGATCCTTTCTGGTCACACCACACATCCACCTAAGCATTCTCATCTCTGCTACTTCCATCCTGCTGATGTTATTTTTCCTCAGGGCCACAGTTTCTATAGCATGTCATGGTTGGCCTCACTACTGTTCTATAGATTTTGCCTTTCAGATTGATCGGCACCCCTCTTATCGCATAACACTCCAGCCATTTCCCTCCAGTTCCTCCAACCCGCTTGTATCCTGCATCCCACTTCCTTCTCAGCTCCTCCATCTTCTGTGATGAAAAATGCAAATTACACGAATTTCTGGCAAGCACTTTCAAGGAGTATACAGCATTATACAATAGTACTACACAAAGCTTACATCACTACTGATTTCCAATCAAATGATTTATCTATCAGAACTCCAGTAATGTCAGTCAGATCTTATGCTTCAGTTTCTAAGTCACTTTCAAACATAGCAATGCACCTGGATCTTTTTGTTAGCAAAACAAGTGTTTATGGAATCATGGAATTAAACACCTGTTCCCAATCTTACCTCTTACAACGTGTTTAAGTGCCCACACCATGTTAGATTAACTCTGCTTGCAGACATTGAATGCTCACAATGTCAGTTTCTTTCCTTATATCTTCATCTATAATATGCTTCTACTATTGGAGGCATCTGTTCACCTAATTTTTTCTCAGAACTTTCATGTCTCTGGTCTCAGTATTTGATTGACCGTTTTGTCTCTAACCTTGCTCTTAGACCAAGCATGGTTAGAGATAAAACTGGTTTGAACAGTCCTGTATACTCTGTAATTTCTCTGATGAATAAGTAGCTCTCAGATACATGAGATAAAATTGGTTCAAACACCCATGCATACAGCTAATTTCTCTCTTATTCCATGTAAATTTATTCAGTTGACTCCCTACCATACTACATTTCCTAATTCTGTTGTTTATTTCCATATTTAATTTGCCTCCTTTACAAAAAAATTGTGCCCAAATAGTTGAAATGTTTTATTTATTGTATAGGTTTCCCATTCAGAGAGCAGATAATGTTTTCAAACAGTCCTGTCTATTTTCACTGTCTCTGTCTCTTTAATGCTGATTTTAATACCAAAGTTGTTAGTTATTCAATTTAGTTAATCCTTCAAAATGTGATTCATATATATATAATGAATAACAGTAGAGATAGCATGCACCATCATCTTAACTGATTATACACACCATTTTCCTGTACCTCCTTCAGTTCTAACAATTGATTTACAACTTTAATATACACCATGTATTACTCTGTGATAATGCACTGCTTACACCATATAAATTATAGTATTCTGAGCAACTTTCCCCATTGGTAACTTGTTATATGCCTTTTCTAGATACTCAGAACTTAAATACAGATCCTTGTTATCTTCCCATGATTTCTCAACTATGTCCTAAAGTGAAAATCAGATTCTGACAACCTGTCTTTGACTGAACCCATTTTGTACTTTTCCAAGTTTCCCTTCTACAATTTTTCTTAGTCTCTATTCAAGTATGACTGCATAAATCTTATCTGGAACACTCAGTAGGAAAATTATTCTGCAATTACCACATTCAGTTTCCCTTTTACATAGATGGATAATAAGTTTATTTATTTGTTAAATGTAAACCTATTTAACAATAGTAACATAGTACACCATGAGAATGAAACGTTATATTATCAAAACTGCTAAAATTTCAATACATTTCAAACTATCATCTATGGAGAACATAACTGTTATAACTTGACTGCCTTGTGTTCTCTGACAAGGCAATCAACTGACTAGTGGAAACCATAGTTCCATTGACTAATTCCCACTTCTGTAACAAGAGCTTTTGCTGGATTCAGATCAGCATATGAATCCTGCAAAATATCAGCAGCTTAATAAAATTATGCAACTTATTTTAACAATTCCAATCATAAATGTTGCCAGTACATTATGTTAAGAGTTGATATATCAAAAAAGATTGATGTTATGAGAATAACTCATCTAACCATTGCAAGTGAATATAATTGGTTTTTTCTCGGGGAGGTAACATTGAAAAAAAAAATGACAGAATCAGCTGAGTGTTGAAAGGAATGATGAAAAAATATATTTAATGTAATGATTCCAGTCTAATGAAACAACAGCCTCTTGCAGCAGAAGTGACTTGTAAATTATTCAATTTATCAGCTGTCATTTGATATCTTTAAACAGAAAGTGGAGCACTGGTATACACAGTCTGTTAAAAGAAGCACAAATTTACAACCAAGATATCACCTATCAACTTTTGTTTTAATCACATAATCCTTACTAAATTCATTCTTTACATCTCAAATAAGTGATCTAAAATTAGAATGATTCATCTGCCTCAGCAGATGAAAATAATGCAAAATTAAAGGGCTAAAGTATTACAAAACTTAACATAGTAAATGCAATCCAGCTGACATGAACTAATCAATGCTTCTGCCAACTGCCGTATAAACAATACTGTGCTTATTATTAAATATATGTGGTCTAAATTAAAACAAATTATGTCTATTTCTGATTGGTCTGATATTATGCTCAGATAACATAAAAAATGCATTATAAAGCAACAATACAGCACATTATATTTCAAGTCACTGTATTTTGATGAATGAGACTGATGACAAACAAGCATGTACTATAGTATGGAAGAAACTAGTTAGTCCTGGAAAAAATTTAGTTGCAAACTATTCTATGTGTTTGTGTTGTTTGTTTAGGTGGCTCAGGAGTGTGTCTAATGTCTGGCGGCCATGGGACCAGATCACGAAAACATCGTCACAAACATAAATAATTTTTTTTTTTTTTTAAAACACGGTTGTAAATTCCATAAATTTTTAAAATGAAACCAAAAAATCAGTGATAGACAGAATAAAGCAAGATTGCTCCCTCGAAGCTATGATCATTAAGCAAAAATTGCCATACTTTGGGCATATTATGCGAGCAAATGGCAGTCTGGAGAAGAGGAATACCAAGAATTAGATGGATGGATGGAGTTAAAGAAGCAAATGGAAATTCTGAAAGACATGGCCAGGGACAGATCTGAATGGAGAGCGTATGTTCATAAAGTCACCAGGAGTCAAAAATGATCTGATGGAACATAACAAGCTCTTAAAAATAATACCAATATTTTGTATATTTTATCTTTCTAGATTTGAGAAAAAAAGCAAATGGCCTTTCATTTTTGATTCACATCCCATATCAATGAAAACATAATTTTAGTATAAATCATAAATGATTCTGAACTGAAAGGGATATTTAATTGGTAAAAAAAAAAATATGTACACAAATTATCTAAGATGACAGAGCAAGAGATTTACCTGCATCACCTATATTACCACCTCTTGCTTTGGCAATGGAATCCAGCTCATCAAAGAAAAGGACGCAGGGTGCAGCTGCTCTTGCCTGAACAAAAGATGAAATAATGTTAAAAGTACAGCACTGTTACTTGCCTGAATTAATCAAAGTCAGAATTTGTGCAATTTAATTTTTGAAGTTACTGCTGAAAATAACACTTGCTTTTGCTCTTTTCAGTAGCATTTACACTCTATTTAAAGTACCTTGTCGAAGACATCTCTAACATTAGCTTCAGATTCTCCAAACCACATGGTTAATAATTCAGGGCCTTTAATGGATATGAAGTTGGCTTGACATTCATTTGCAATAGCCTTTGCCAAAAGGGTTTTACCACAACCTGGAGGTCCATAAAACAGCACGCCACGAGACGGTGTCATCCCGAACTTTAAGAATTTATCTGGATATTCCACTGGATACTATACAAAATAAAATAAGTAATTTATATGCACATGTAACAAATTTATGGAGAAAATTTATGTAAGGATAGTGTCATTACAGCAGTACACAAGAATAAATAAGTAAATAACATGTAACATACAAGAAAACATTTAGAAACAATTGAGTAATAATACCATATCTAAATATGAATTGCACTTATGATCAAATGCATTTGAATAAATTAATTCTTGCAAAAAGTTAAAAACTGAATGCAACCAAGTCTGACGTGACCAGCCTCAATGTATTTGGTTCGGTCAGATTAGTTTTTACAATGAAGTGCCATAAGAATATGGCAAATGATGATGCAACCCATGGTGAGCTTAGGGAAAATAACTTCTATTTTTCTGTTTCAATGAAGATTAGACTGCCAATGTTTTTATTTTATATCATTAGATATCTCAATCTAATGAAAGTCATTTCATAGTGCTTCCTGCCAAAGCAATTAATTAATGCCATTATTGCATTTCATTAAGTATTTAACTTTGCTCTTATTAACTGGCTGCAGTCTGTATAAAGTCTGACAAATAGCATGCAGAGAAAGGATGAGCTACCACAAGCATGCAAGCTACATCTCCAGCCTCATTTCCCTTGAATGCAATGTAGCTGGGATTCCAGCACTGGAATCAAGGGATATAACAGTGAAGTAATCCTTTGAGCTGTTATCCAAGTGTGATAATAATAATAAGGCTGTAAATTTTTTTAAGTCTGCCACCCATGAAATGTTGCAAACCTAGGGTGCATTAATACTGTGGATGGTCTAAGGATTTGAAGAAAAAAAAAAAAAAAAAAATTTGTGAGCCTGTGTAGCTCAGTGGATGTGGCGTTTGCCAACCACGGCGCTTTGCCGCACGAAGGAAGACTTGGTTTCGAGTCTAGTCGGCGACTAGAGGAAATTTTTCTAAGCCTTTTTTCGACCGGTTCCCGAGTTAGTCGATCTCTGGCACGGGCAAGCAGGTTTTTTCCTCCCGGAAACTCTGGTTTTTCGTCCTGTAAACTCAAGAAAATCGACCGTAGAACCCACATTATTTCAGACATTAAAATATATTGTGTTAGGGTTAGGGACCACGAGATGGCGGCACATTTGAGCCATCTCTCTTCACTGAATACTGGTTAATTAGTGATAGCCTTGGTCCATCTATCTCTGATTGGTACCAGTGGAGATTGAACTGCCCACTCAGACTCCAAAAGTTAGATAGGGCTAAATGGCCTCACCTACTCCACGTATACAGGAATAAAAAGGCGTTAGCTGATTTTTTTTATTTTTTTTTTTTTTATATATATATTTGTCTGAAAATCCTGCTCTAGGGTGCTTAAGGGTCAAAGCTGTATAACTGAGAGGAGACCTCCACATAGCTTTTAAAGGAATGTGGAGACCCAACCAGGTCTTCTGACCTAATGTCTAATCCTCACCTTCTCGTGGTGCACTCTGTTAGGTATCTACCAGGATACTGAACGAACGAGGATGGGCTGGCAATTTGGGATTTAGCCAACCAAATTGTATTCTTATCGGCTTAAACCACAATATTAAATGATGGTACAACATGATAGAATTTTATGCCAGCTGGGGTGTCACCCAGTTAAACAAGGTCCCCGTTGTTTTCGCCAGGGAACCAGGGCGAATAGCTAAAAGTCAGCTACTGGAACAAATCCTAAAAAACACTCCAACTCAATATCACCAGAATTGAAGATTGGTACTATCAACATAAGAAGCCTGAATGGCAATGAAATGGAGCTAGCTGTGGAATTAGATAAGTACCAGATCGACATAATAGGAGTGACTGAAACAAAAAAGAACAAACCTGGTGAGCTCTTTCTGAGCAATAAATATAAAATGTTATATTCAGGCAATGACAATCAAGGAAAAGAAGGAGTAGCCATAGTATTCAACACTAAATACAAGGTTAATCTTCTTGAATGGCAGGCAGTTTCAAGTAGAATGATGTGGGCAAATATCAGAATGAGACTTATTTGTGCCTATGGTCTCACAGAGGTTTCTCTTAATGTAGAAGTGGAGGAATTTTGAGGCTCTAGAGAAAGCTACTGACACAATGAAAAGGAAAAGTTGGTCCTTGTTGGGGATCTACAGGGTGTTCGGGATAAATTTGACATATTTATAATTAATTATATTTTTCCGTAAGTTACATGTATTAACACACACTTCTCTTCATTTAAAAGTTTGGACCCTTCTTCATTCATATACAAGATGTCAGAAAGGATGGATAGCTGGAACCCACCTGAATCATGGAAGAGAATAACTTGTATCATGATGATTCGTGCCCGCCATCAAAATAAGGATATTACGACTGCTGCCCAATGCTCCCTGAATACAGTAAAAACAATCAGGCATGAACTAGAGACTTGCAATGGTGACTACGAGGATGTAGCAAGAAGAAAGATCCCTAGCAGACGATCTGATTGCGTTCGTACAGCAGAATTCCTTGCAAATCTGCAGGAACAGGTGTTGAAGAACCCTGGCATTGGAATTCGGGCTTTGTTCGTGGAGTTGCTAACTGTAGTCAAGCCCTGGATAACAAGGGTAGCCAATGGTAGGCCGTATGTATGGCAGCAGGATTCGGCCCCTTGCCACACCTCTGGGAAAAGTCAAAAATGGTTGTCTGAAAATTTCTACGACTTCACCAGTCCAAATGTTTGGCCTCCAAACTCCCCAGACCTTAACCCCATGGATTATTTTGTATGGGGCGCAGTTGAAAAAGACACCAATCGCACTTCCAGTAATACAAAAGCCCAGTTAATGGATAAAATTAAAACAGTTTTTGCGGCCCTTCCCAGGGAGACTGTAGCATCAGCTTGTTCGAGGTTCCGAAGCAGAATTGAAGCTGTGATCGATGCTAATGGTGGTTATTTTGAGTAAATCTTGTTGATAGTATTGTAATTAACTCTGCCTGTAATGTTTTTTTGTCAATTCATTAAATTTAATAGATACAAAGAAGATTTTCTTTTTCCTTACGAAACTGTCAAATTTATCCTGAACACCCTGTAAATAGCAGAGTAGGAAATGATTGTCAGAGATACAAAAATATTTCGGCAACATTTGGAGAAAATATCAAAGCTAATAATAATGTCATAAACCTGTTGGATTTCTGCTCAGGACATGGACTGGTTATTACTAACAGAACACACAATGTTCCAACATAAAAATTTACACGGAGAGAAGAGGCAAGGAATACAAAAAGTCTCATTGACTATGTTATTATTGATAGTGATGTTTTCTCTGTGGTACAGGACACTAGAGTGTACAGAGAATTTGAAATTGGAAGTAATCACCATTTAGTCTTAAGCAGGATAAAATTGAATTTCATATTGAAAAGAAGAACATGTAAGAAAGTTTTAAAGCGAATAAAAGTTGAGCAGCTCTCAGATGTGAACTGTAGACTAAAATATACAAAGATTATTCAGGAAAAAATGAAAGAGTTTGAGAACAGGAATCAAACCTTGGAGATTCAGTGACAAAAGGATAGAAAAATCAGAACTCCCTAGTGGACACAGGAAGTTAAAGAAGAAAGTATATCAAAAATTACTGGCAAATAATTTAGTTTGTGCTCTTAGAGAATACAGAGACAAATGTAAGAAAGCTAAACACTGTATAAAACTAGCTAAACAGAAGTCATAGAAACACTCTGGTAAGAACATAGAAAATAAATATCAAGAAGTGGAAAGATATTCTGGAGGTTGTTGAAGAAGCTCAGAAATGGAAGAAAGAGTGCTGTAAAAGGAATTAGAGATGATAAAGGTGATATGAAAAGTGGAGAAAAAGATATCCTTGAAGTATTGAGCAATTACTTCGAAAAATTGCTAAATGAAACTAGCAGTGATGACAGCACAGTGATAAAAAACACTGACTAGGCATGCAACCAGGAATAAATATCCATGCTTGAAGTAGAAAAAGCCATCAAAAGTCTGAAATGTGGAAAGGCAGCTGGAGTAGATGAATGCTCAAGTATGGAGGTATAAAGGTTTTACAGTGGCTACACTGCATAGTTGATTGGAATACAGCATTCATAGTACCCATATATAAAAAGAGAAATAAAACTGATTGTGAGAATTACAGAGATAAGATTTATGCCAGTATACTTGAGAAATGGTTGAGAAAGGATTGGTGAGGAACAAGCTGGATTCAGGCCAAATAGAGGCTGTCAGGATCAGATATTCACTTTACGTCAAATAGTCGAAAAGTCATGAGAATATAACAAAGATCTGTATTTAAGTTTTGTAGATCTGGAAAAAGCATATGACAAGGTGCCAAGAAAGAATCTATTCAAAACGCTACAGTTGTATGGTGTCAGTGGATCATTATAACAAGCAATACTTAGTCTTTATTTGTGTTGTAAATCAGCAGTTAGAATTGAAGCAAGTACAGGGAGATGGTTTAATGTTAAATCTGCTGTCAGACAAGGATGTACATTATCCCCCTCTGTTATTCAATATCCATATGGATCACATTATGAAGGAAGGTGGAATTAAACATAATATCAGAATTGGATGATGTTATATGTCTAAATAAATCTTCTACAAGTCTGCAAAATTCCCTGACTAAATTGAATAACTGTTGTGATAGATATGGTATGAAGGCCAGCAATAACAAGACAAAGATGATGAAAATAGGCAAAAGCATTGAAAATATCAACTGCATTGTGGAGAACCTATAGCACAAGTAAAACATTTCAGTTACTTAGGCACGATTTTTAGTGAAGGTAAATTAAATATGGAAATAGACAACAGAATCAACAAAGCTGGTATGGTAGGAAATCAACTGAATAAATTTATATGGAATAAGAGAGAAATTAGTCAAAACACTAAATTAGCTGTACAAGACAGTGTTCAAACCAATTTTAACTTGTGGATCTGAGAGCTGGGTCAGAAGTAAAACACTTGACCATATACTAGAGACCGCAGATATGAGAGTCCTGAGAAAGATTAGAGGCGTGAACAGATGGCATCAGTGGCAATATCATATTAAAAACAAGGATATTTAGGAAAGAACTTGACATTGTCAGTATCCAGAAATGTGTTAGCAGAGCTAATCTCAGGTGGTATGGTCACTTAAACAGAATGGGCAAGGAAAGATTAGCAAGACAAGTGTTCTCTGCCAGGTTGGCAGGAAAAAGACCCAGAGGAAGACCCAGATATAGGTGGATTGATATGGTAAAAAGTGCCTTAGAAGATGGATATATAAATATAAGATCTGACAGGTAACAGATTGATTTGGCAAAAAATTGTAGGTAAGAAGTTAGTAATGATGTAAATTTTTCATGTAGTACTATCATATCCTGTTCACCCCCCTTGAGGGTAAATGTCAGGAATGTGATGATGATGAAATCCTGCTCTAGAGGAATTTTTTCAAGCCACTTATAAGCTTCCAAATAAGTGGAGCAGGTGCATGTGGGGAGGGGGAGAAGGTGGTCTCAATACTGGACAACGAGGTTCATCTAACCCCTTAAATCTGACTACACCTGGACTACTCTACAGAGATCTGGTCATCCGAGTTTCTTGGGGAGAAGGAAGTGGTACAGAAAATCCAGAGGTGAGAGATTACGGATTACTAAATTTACTTGATAAGTAGAAATGAGAACATATGACAAACATATTATTATTCATGATACCTCTAAGGAGTTCGAAGACTCATCACGGGAGGACACCTATTGTACAACTCTCCGTCTCCACCATTACGCCGAGCCTTTACTGATATTACTAAAGGGATTTTATAAGATATAAAATTTTTCAATAAATAAAATGAGGAAAGAGGACAATGTATCAGCTCTGAAAGTTGAACAATAATGTGGTTAGCAGGAAATGAGGAATATATTTTTTTTTATTAGAGGTTGTCTGAGTACTTTGCCAGTGATGTCAGAATTTGAAGTTTAAGGAGAAGTATGAAAGGCACTGTGAATAGGATGTGTTTATTTATGCTTATGGCTACATGAAAACTGGTAAGTGAAAAGTACAATCACAATTTGCAAAAACAAATGATGAAAATCTTAACATATAAAAGTTCATTATATAAAAGGCACTACCTTCTTTCTAAGTCTTTCATTTTTTTTTAAAAAAATATAAAGCAAAAGTAACTTGTCATAATTAAGCCAGGGACAATTATCGTCCTGCTGCACCAAGTATGACAAGGCTGCATGTTCTCGCAACACTTCACAACATAAAAGTAGCTGTATCCGAGGTTTAAGTAGAGAGCAGTTGTGCCTTGTGTGAAAAAATTTGATCCATTAGAGTAACTACAAGTTCCAGCGAGAACTATGAGAGTAACTACAAGAATAACGCCTTCATGGTGAGACGGGACCGTGATCTTCTGTTTCCTCCATAACCACCGCCACCATCATACCAACTACAGGTCAAGGTCCAGGCTGGAAAGCCAACTCAAGGCCTCATCCGTCACCTTGTGGATGTCTTGTAGGCTACCACCGTGAAATTGGGGTTTTTTTTGGGGGGGGGGGGGATTGAGACAGTCTTCCCCCCACCAGTAGTGTTGCCTTGTGGTACATTGTTGGTGCTTCAAAAATTTATATAGGTATGATCATCATCATCAAATTCCTGACATGTACCCTCAAGGGGTGTACAGGATATGATAGTACTACATGAAAAATTTACATCATTACTAACTTCCTATCTACAATTTTCCTCCAAATCAGTCTGTTTACTTGTCAAGAATCCAACATTATGAGAGCTTATATTTCTATCATCTAAGGCACTTTGTACCATATCAATCCACCTATATCTTGGTCTTCCCCTGGGTCATTTTCCTGCCAACCTGACACTTGTTTTGTTACTCTTTCCTCGCTCATTCTGTTTAAGTGACCATACCACCTGAGATTAGCTCTGCTAACGCATTCCTGGATGCTGACAATGTCAAGTTCTTTCCTAATATCCTAGTTTTTAATATGATATTGCCATTGATGCCATCTGTTCAGACCTCTAATCTTTCTCAGGACTGTTTCTGTTTTCCAGTTAGTTATATATTTATATTGAACTACTGCAGTTGAATTCTGATTAGAAACTGAAATAAATCAGTCTTTCAAAGTGTGTTTTTCTTTAACATTTGAGTAAGTTTTATATTTTTCATATTTACTCAATTATATGGTGTGATAGTAATTCTTGTAGAAAGGCTTATACGTTGGTTATACATGATTATTAAATAACTTAAGGAATTCACAACGTATACTAGAATATAAATTAAATTAAACTTTAATATATATTTCCAATATTTGGGAAACATACATTAGGAGAACTTCAGCCCAATGGCCAAGAACACCTAACATAGCCTGCTAGGGGCACCATCAGGACTTTAGGATAAACAGTAGCTCCCTCGCTTCATCCTCATTTGCTGTTTGTAGTGCCTGCGTTCACGTGTCTTTATCTTAAGTTCCCATGAAGACGATGTGACATTGCCGAAATATATATTAAAGTTTAATTTATATTCTAGTATACGTTGTGAATTCCTTAAGTTATTTAATAATCATATATGGTGTGAATTGGATGTTATGTCTGTATTTGAATTGAGAGTGAGAAGAGAAAATATGGCTTAATAAGGTCAAGGGTCTCTGCTAAATTAAGCCACATTCACCTCTGATGTAACTGAATTATTTGAATTCACCATTTATTCTTATGGAAAATATATAAACTGCTGTTTTATGTATTTATTTTTTAAAGCGCATATTTAGCAAACACTTTAAATTTTATTAAATTGCATCACCCAGATCAAAGTTAGTGGAATATAGAATTTGGTGATTCCTCCCACCCCACATTTTGTATCCATGAAAAGAGTCTGAATGAAATAAAAACTGAGATGGTTTGAACATTTTTGCGAAGATTCTAAACAACAAAAATCAATAAAATTTACAATTCTTAATACATCATCTGCAACTCTCTTACTTAAACAAGATTTCAAGAATGCAACCATGCTGCCTTACATCAAGAATGTCACAAAGTGACTACTTTGCTCTGCGAGTACAAAGCAAAAGTGGCTTTTTTTATCTTTACAAAAAATCTCAAGATTCTAACATACACCAAAAACCTCTATATTACCCCATAAAAAACTGGGCGTTTATGAGATTCACTGCTCTTGTGGTATTTGTTATGTAGGCCAGACAGGAAGGTTGAGAGAGAGATCTGCATGTCTGAACATGTAATAAATAAATAAAAAAAACCCATAAATAATCAGTTCTGTCATTCCACAAAACTACTACAGGCTATCAAGTACTTTGGCAACAAACAAAAATGTCATACATTGACCATAAATGTTTTACGAGAAAGTTTAAAGAAGCCTCGTTAAATGCTTAGGATGCCTACACAATGCAATAAAAATCAAAGCTTAATTTTACATAAAGTATAGTCTGCTTTCCTCAAAAATGTAACTCCCATGTACCTAGGATATAATGTTGAACACAAAACATGATAGCAACAACTAGCAATGTTACAACACATATACAGTAATGAAGTTATCGTTTGTATTCTGTTTTATTAATAATATGTAACAGCTGTGAAGTTATCAAAACATCTAATATGTGTAAAACTTTTCTGAATCAATAATCCTAATGATATTAAGTCTTATGAATTTTCTTTTATACCATTATTCTGTAAGATATGTTAATTTTTTGTGATCTATTGAATCAAGTGCTTTGGAATAAACAATAAGATAAAGATATATGCTTTCCTGGTTACCGAGCTTCTTTCGCATAATGTTTTCAAATTGAAAATTTCTTCTCTTGTACCTTTGTCTTTTTGAATACCTAATTGAGTATCATCTATTTCTATTGGCAAAATGCGTTTTATTCTTTCAGGGATAGTAAAAAGATGGATTTTTTAGATCATTAATTGTTCAGCTAATCCCAGATTAATGTACTTATATATATATATATATATATATATATATAAAAAGAGCCTAAAAATGGATTAAGCATAAAACCAACTCCTGACCAATGGTCCAATCTTTACTTGCTTAAAAATGTAGGTTCCACCTGAACTCTGAATGACTGATGGATTGGCAAATTGGGATTTAGCCACCCAAACTGTATTGTATATTGATTCAAGCAAATAAGTGGGATGAGAGTCTCAAATTAGTTGAGACTACCATCCTATTTTCTTGAAATTAATTTCTAGAAAAATTGTAAACAATTTTACCAACCAAAGACTTTCACAAACATCTATGCTGAAATTTCAGCCCAGTTCATCAGTGGGGGAGAGAGAGAGAGAGAGAGAGAGAGAGAGGTTGGGATGAAATGAACATGCCCTCTATTAAGAAAACAGTGCAACAAATTCACACAAAACTTTTCAATGCAAAAGTTAATTACTGGAAGAACCTCAATGAAACTGTTTCTGTAGCTCAATTTGTTGCAACTAATGCTTATAAAAAAAAAGTTGTTCTGGACAAGACTATATTTCCTAGAGTTACAAGTAAATGAAGAACAGGCATCATCAGTGTAGGAAGCATCAACAGAAGAGAAACTGAACTAGTAAAACAATTACAGTAATCCCTCGATTAGTGTGCTCCCGATCAGTGTGTCATTTTTTTTTAATACCCAAATTTGATTAGTGTAAATATCTTGTAAATGGTGTATCATTAGTAAGCAAGAGTTAAAAATACAATATATTCTAACTATTACAAAAGTTCATTAAGGTTCAATTTAGAAGTGTGAATTAATTTATTCAAGAATAATCACCTGATAACAGTCAAATAAAATGCATTACAAAGTTGAGGAACATTTATATGAGTAGGCATAGAAAGATGTATTTCATTCAATAAAATGAAAGGGAGAAAGGGAAAAGAATAGCAGAACACATGCAGCAGTTAATCTCTATGTATGCTGGTGAATCATCATTTCAAGAAACTGTATCATCTTTTCAGGATGGAGTTCAATTGGGTGTAGGGAAATGCCATTGAGGTATATGAAAATATTTTAATGGTGTGACTATATATAGTATGATAACAGAATATAACTTTTTCATTTAGATCAAGAACTTTTTAATAAAAAAGAATTGTAAAAGCAAATCAAATTCTCACCTGAATCATTTCTTGCAACTCTTTTTTGACATTTTCCAAACCTCCTATATCTTCCCAGGTCACATTTGGTACCTCTACAACTGTTTCACGTAGAGCACTTGGACTACTTTTCCCTAATGCCCACTGCAAAAATAAAATATTTTCTGCAATACAACTCTCAGTACTAATTAAAATTTGGATGTATAGTGAGAAATCTTAAGATTTTTCATCTTTTTATTGCTAAAATGTTTATCATTATACTTGACAAAATAAAATGACATAGAGATGCAAACTTTTTCCAATACTCACACGGAAGTTATCCATCGTAACAGCCAAGGAATTTAGAACTTCAGCATCAATCTGGTCATCTTCCAGGTCTATAAGGTCCATTTTTTCTCGAATCTGTTGAAGAGCAGCCTCTGAACAAAGAGCTGCTAAATCAGAGCCAACAAACCCATGGGTTTCTGCAGCAATCTATGAAAATCAAAGATAGTGAGCATTTAAACTAACTCGATTAGCAATTAAATTTCTTTTGGAATAAACCAAGCATATCGATACTACAAAACTTTGATATACATGAAATCACAGGTTTTGTAAAATAATACAAGCATATACTGAATTTATGCACAAAAAAGTGAGAGAACCTACATACACTAGGTGTTATAAGAATGTTAAAGACTGGGAAGAAGGATCTCATAACATCGGAATTATACACTGATGAAGATAATTTTAATGAACTATTAATGAAAAAAAGGAGAATAAACCAAGAACATTGAGTTTATGTCAAGTTGTTCTAGTAGAAATTATGCATGGATAGTTAAGGTATCTCAAAAAATCATAGTAAGACATGCCAAGAAGGCAAGAGGATGGCTGCAATTTAGTAGTACGCTAGATTATTATTATTATTTTTTTTCTCTCCCATCCACAAAAGGTTATAAATTTATAGACCATTAGTGCGATGTGTAGTCTAAGGATTTTAAAATATGTATTTTTTTTTAATACCGCAGAAACTCCCGAAAAGACAAAATGTGGAACTTTTTAAAACCACTTCAGGCCTCCAGAAAGCAAAGTGATGGTCTCACGACGAGTGGTGAACTTTTATCTACCATGTAAAGACAATCAATCAACAAAACAAATGGCAGGATTAAAACCTACAGTATATAGGTCAAAGAGTGGGAACATTAACTACTCAGTCAACCAGGATAGCAAATGTTTAGAATATAATCCTTTATTTTAGTAATATGAGTTTAGAATGTAACTTATTCTCAATATTTATTAATAGAACACTTAAAATACAGTAATAACTTTTAATTAATAAAGGTACAAATATTTCTTATAAATAAGGTATAAATCCTAAAACACACCCCAACTCAATATCACCAGAATCGACATAATAGGGGTGACTGAAACAAAAAAGACCAAAACTGGTAAGCTCTTTCTGAGCAATAAATACCAAATGTTATATTCAGGTAATGACAATCAAGGAAAAGAAGGAGTAGCCATAGTATTCAACACTAAATACGAGGCTAATCTTCTTGAATGGCAGGCAGTCTAAAGTAGAGTGATGTGAGCAAATATCAGAATGGAGAACTGGACAATGAGACTTATTTGTGCCTATGTTCCCACAGAAGGTTCTACTAAGGTAGAAGTGGAGGAATTTTTTGAGGCTCTAGAGAAAGCTACTGACACAATGAAAAAGGAAAAGTTGGTCCTTGTTGGGGATCTAAATAGCAGAGTAGGAAATGATTGTCAGACGTACAAAAATATTTCAGCAAAATTTGGAGAAAATAGCAAAGCTAATAATAATGTCATATGCCTGTTGGATTTCATCTCAGAACAAGGACTGGTTATTATTAACACCATGTTCCAACATAAAAATGTGCACAAATTCACATGGAGAGAAGAGGCAAGAAATAAGAAAAGTCTCATTGACTATGTTATTGTTGATAGTGATGTTTTCTGTCTGGTGCAGGACACCAGAGTGTACAGAGATTTGAAATTGGAAGTGATCACTATTTAGTCTTGAGCAGGATAAAATTGAATTTCAGATTGAAAAGAAGAACATGTAAGAAAGTTTTAAAATGAATAAAAGTTGAGCAGCTCTCAGATGTGAACTGTAAATTAAAATATACAAACATTATTCAAGAAAAAATGAAAGAGTTTGAGAACAGGAATCAAACCTTGGAGATTCAGTGGCAAGCTCTGAAGAAAACATTGATTGATTCTGCCAGAGAGGCATGTGGTGTGGTTGTCTGCAAGGATAGAAAAATCAGAACTCCCTTGGTGGACCCAGGAAGTTAAAGAGACAGTGAAGGAAAAGAAGAAAGCATATCAAAAGTTCCTGGCAAATAAGTCAGCTTGTGCGCTTAGAGAATACAGAGACAAATCTAAGAAAGCTAAACACTGTATAAAACTAGCTAAACAAAAATCATGGGAACAGAACAGAAAATAAATATCAAGAAGGTGGTAAGATATTCTGGAGGTTGTCGAAGAAGCTTAGAAATAGAGGAACAAGTGCTGTAAAAGGAATTAGAGATGATAAAGGTGACATGAAAATGGGAGAAAAGATATCCTTGATGTACGGAGTAATTACTTAGAAAAATTACTAAATGAACCTAGCAGTGATGACAGCACAGTGATAAAAAATACTGACCAGGCATGCAATCAGGAATACATATGCTTGAAGTACAAAAAGCCATCAAAAGTCTGGAATGTGGAAAGGCAGCAGGAGTAGATGATTTAGACCAGAAATGCTCAAGTATGGAGGTATAAAAATTTTACAGTGGCTACACTGCATAGTTCAGAGGGCCTGGACAGAAGGACGAATTCCAATTGATTGGAGTAGGGCTCTCATAGTACCCATATATAAAAAGGGAAATAAAACTGAATGTGAGAATTACAGAGGTATATCCCTACTGAGTGTTCCTGGTAAGATATATAAAAGTATACTTGAGAAACGGTTGAGAAGAACTGTGGAAGAAAAGCTTTGCGAAGAACAAGCTGGATTCAGGCCAAATAGAGGCTGTCAGGATCAGATCTTCACTTTACGACAAATAGTGGAGAAATCATGAGAATATAACAAAGATTTGTATTTAAGTTTTGTCGATTTAGAAAAGGCATATGACAAGGTGCCAAGAGAGAGAAGCTATTAATAGGCTACAGTTATATGGTATCAATGGGTGCATTATATCAAGCAATACTTTAGTCTTTATTTCAGTTGTAAGTCAGCAGTCAGAATTGAAGGAAGTACAGGAAGATGGTTTAATGTTAAATCTGGTGTTAGACAAGTATGTACATTATCATCTCTGTTATTCATTATCTATATGGAATACATTATGAAGGAAAGTGGTATGAAACCTGATATCAAAATTGGAGATGTCAGCTTCTTGCGGATGACATTATACCTCTAAAATCCGCTACAAGTCTGCAAGATTCCCTGACTAAATTGAATAACTGTTGTGATCAATATGGTATGAAGGTCAGCAATAACAAGACAAAGATAATGAAAATAGGTAGAAGCATTGAAAATATTAGCTGCATTGTGAATAGAGAACCTATAGAACAAGAAAAACATTTCAGCTAATTAGGCACGATTTTTAGTGAAGATGGTAAATTAAATATGGAAATAGACAACAGAATCAACAAAGGTGGTATGGTAGGAAGTCAACTGAATAAATTTATATGGAATAAGAGAGAACAAAAAGAAGGATTGGTTATGGGCTCTTCCCTCTCCAGCTTTAGCTAACCTATTTATGGAACATTTTGAAAATAATGCTTTAATCAATTATCATAAAAAACCAAAAATTTGGCTATGATATGCAGATGACATTTTCATCATTTGGCCAGGAACAACAGATGAACTCATTGCTTTCAAAAATTACTTGAATAATTTACATAAGAATATAAAATTTACTTTAGAACAAGAAGAACTTAGAAAACTTCATTTTCTTGACATCTTATTAGAAGTCGATGAAAAAGATAATAAATTTTCTTTCTCAAGAAAGAAACCAAAGACTATCAAAAAAATGCTTCACACACCTCCTACAAGCATCCCACAGAAACAAGATTAAAAAAACGCCATCACGCTCCCATATATCAAGAATGTTACAGACAAGATTTAACATTAAACCATCTTCCTGTACTTCCTTCAATTCTAACTGATGACTTACAACTCAAATAAAGACAAAGTATTGCTTGTTATAATGATCCACTGACACCATACAACTGTAGCGTTTTGAATAGATTCTCTCTTGGCACCTTGTCATATGCTTTTTCCAGATCTACAAAACTTAAATACAGATCTTT
Source organism: Typopeltis vanoorti (assembly GCF_054136105.1). NCBI lineage: Eukaryota > Metazoa > Arthropoda > Arachnida > Uropygi > Thelyphonidae > Typopeltis > Typopeltis vanoorti. Next base: position 1,512,787 of record NC_143573.1, on the reverse strand, counting down.
GTTATATTCTCATGGCTTTTCGACTATTTGACGTAAAGTGAATATCTGATCCTGACAGCCTCTATTTGGCCTGAATCCAACTTGTTCTTCACCGAGCTTTTCTTCCACAATTCTTCAACCGTTTCTCAAGTATACTTGCATAGATCTTGCCAGGAACACTCAGTAGGGAAATACCTCTGTAATTCTCACATTCAGTTTTATTTCCCTTTTTTATATATGGGTACTATGAGAGCTCTACTCCAATCATTGGGAATTCGTCCCTCTGTCCAGGCTTTCTGAACTATGCAGTGCAGCCACTGTAAGACTTTTATACCACCATACTTCAGCATTTCTGGTCGAATATCATCTAATCCTGCTGCCTTTCCACATTTCAAGCCTTTGATGGCTTTTTCTACTTCAAGTATGGATATGTATTCCTGACTGCATGCCTGGTCAGTGTTTTTTTATCACTGTGCTGTCATCACTGCTTGTTTCATTTAGCAGTATTTCAAAGTAATTACTCCATACTTCAAGGATATCTTTTTCTCCTGTTTTCATGTCACCTTTATCATCTCTAACTCCTTTTACAGCACTTTTTCCTCCTTTCCTAAGCTTCTTCAACAACCTCCAGAATATTTTGCCACCTTCTTGATATTTATTTTCTATATTCTTGCCAAAGTCCTCCCATGACTTTTGTTTAGCTAGTTTTACACACTGTTTAGATTTCTTACATTTGTATTCTGTATTCTGTAAGAGTAAAAGTTGACTTATTTGGCAGGAACTTTTGATATGCTTTCTTCTTTTCCTTCACTGCCTCTTTAACTTCCTGTGTCCACCAGGGAGTTCTGATTTTTTTATCCTTGCACACAACCTCACCACATGCCCCTCTGGCAGAATCAATCAATGTTTTCTTCAGAGTTTGCCACTGAATCTCCAAGGTTTGAAGATTCAGTTTGAAGATCCTGTTCTCAAACTCTTTCATTTTCTTTTCAATAATCTTTCTGTATTTTAGTCTACAGTTAACATCTGAGAGCTGCTCAACTTTTATTCGCTTTAAAACTTTCTTACATGTTGTTATTCTTTTCAATATAAAATTCAATTTTATTCTGCTCAAGACTAAATAGTGATCACTTCCAATTTCAAATCCTCTGTACACTCTGGTGTCCTGCACCAGGGAGAAAACATCACTATCAACAATAACATAGTCAATGAGACTTTTCTTATTCCTTGCCTCTTCTCTCCATGTGAATTTGTGTCCTGAGCAGAAATCCAACAGATATTTGCCATTATTATAAGCTTTGCTCTTTTCTCCAAATTTTCCCAAAATATTTTTGTATGTCTCACAATCATTTCCTACTCTGCTATTTAGATCCCCAACAAGGACCAACTTTTCCTTTTTCATTGTGTCAGTTGCTTTTTCTAAAGCATCAAAAAATTCTTCCACTTCTACCTTAGTAGAACCTTCTGTGGGACCATAGGCACAAATAAGTCTCATTGTCCAGTTCCCCATTCTCATATTTGCCCACATTACTCTACTTGAGACTGACTGCCATTCAAGAAGATTAGCCTCGTATTTTGTGTTGAATACTATGGCTACTCCTTCTTTTCCTTGATTGTCGCTGCCTGAATATAACATTTTGTATTTATTGCTCAGAAAGATCTCACCAGTTTTGGTCTTTTTTGTTTCAGTCACCCCTATTATGTCGATCTGGTACTTATCTAATTCCTCAGCTAGCTCCATTTCTTTGCCATTCAGGCTTCTTACGTTGATAGTACCGATCTTTAACTCTGGTGATGTTGAGTTGGGGTTTGTTTTCAGATTTGTTCCAGTAGCTGACTTTTCGCGGTTTGCCCTGGTTCCCTGGCGAAAATAACAGGGGCCTTGTTTAACCGGGCGATGCCCCAGCCGGCATGAAATTTTGTGATGTTGTACCATCATTTTTTATTTTGCTTTAACCAATAAGAATACAATTTGGTCGGCTAAATCCCAAATTGCCAGCCCATCCTCGTTCGTTCAGTATCAAAGTAGATACGGTGAGGAATGGACATTAGGTCAGAAGCCCTGGTCGGTTCTCCGCATTCCTTTAAAAGCTATGTGGAGGTCTTCTCTCAGTTATACAACGTTGACCCTTAAGCACCCCTCTTACGAAACTTGTCACGTTTTATTTCTTCATTGTGCTTTTAGCTTAATAAAAAAAAGTGTGGTCCAATTACAGGAACATGCCTTATGAATTTCTAAACCACAGAAACCTCCACTTACAAAGAGAGAAATTATTCAAAACACTAAATTAGTTGTATACAAGACCATGTTCAAATCAATTTTAACCTATGGATCTGAGAGCTGGGTCAGAAGAAAAACACTTGAGCAAAGACTAGCGACTGCAGATATGAGAGACCTGAGAAAGATTAGGAGCATGAACAGATGGCATCAATGGCAATATCTTATTAAAAATGAGGATACTAGGAAAGAACTTGACATTGTCAGTATCCAGGAATGCGTTACCAGAGCTAATTTCAGGTGGTATGGTCACTTAAACAGAATGGGCAAGGAAAGATTAGCCAAACAAGTGTTCTCTGCCAGGTTGGCAGAAAAAAGACCAGAGGAAGACCAAGATAAAATAAGATCTGACAATGTTGTAGCTTTGACGGGTAACAGATTGAATTGGCAGAAAATTGTAGGTAGGAAGATAGTAATGATGTAAATTTTTCATGTAGTACTATCATATCCTGTACACCCCTTGAGGGTACATGGCAGGAATTTGATGATGACGACAAATATTTCGTAATGAAATTTACACTTCAGTGTCATACAAACAGTTAAAAGAATGGAATAGAAAGTACAGAACAGTCAGTGGATCACCACATAAAATTGTTGCCACATGCTAGGAGAATAATTACTAAATATTATTAAACAATCCTTTAAATATAATTAATTTTTATTGCTGGTTGCATAAAATAAAAGTCGCCCAGATTTTTGAGAGAGAGAGACAGTTATTTCGATTTAGATTCAGCTGATGTAAAATAGCTTCACAACTTTCTTTAAAAAGGCATTAATATTTGAACCTGCATCTATGGAGGAGAAGAGCTTTATCCTACTGGATATGATGAGTAGTGTCAATGCTGTGTTGTGCTAGACCAGACTTATGAAGTTTCATGTATTCAATATAATATTGATGTTCCTTAATTCTTTTTTCCACAGAATGGCCTGTTTGTCCAAAATAAGATACACTGCATTCACACGGTTGTTGGTAAACGTCAGCCAAAGATAGAGGTGACAGTTTATCTTTTGTAGATGGCAATAAAGATATTTTGTTGATAGGAATATACGTGGGAATCAGATAATACTTCTTCAAAATTCTGCCTATCAATTCTGAGATCCCTGGAATGTAAGGGATTGGAACTCTGCAATCTGTTGAAGAAATCTGAGGTATTGGAACATCGGAATTAATTATCTGCTGGATTTGATTGGGGTAGTAACCATTTGATTCTATTAAATTTTTTTATAGTGGAAAGTTCATGTTATAAGATTACTAGAAAGAAGCACACTTTATGTGCTCGATTAATTAAGGATTTGATAATGCCAACTTTTTGAGATGTGTGATGAGCAGACTTTTGATTAATCTGCCAGTAAATGTAGCTTTTCAATAAACACTTGTAGATAAAGTACCAGAATTTTCTTTTTCATGGCGAATTGAATACGTGGGTGAATGGTATTTATCTGTTGTAGAAATGTGGAAAGTTCATTTCAGGATGTGGCCAAATAGCAAAAACATCATTGACATAACGAAACCAAAGAGAAGATTCAGTATGAATGGATGAAAATATAGTATCTTCGAAATGTTTCAAAAAATAGTTTGCCAAAGGCAGATATAGAGGGCTACCCATGGCAGTACCTTCAACTTGTTTGTAGATCTTGTTTTTCCAACTGAAATAACCTGAGCGGATAACAAATTTGAAAATCTTTGCAATATCTGGAGGGTAATCCTTATATAGTAATTCAACTGTGTCAGCTAGTGGGATATTGGTAAAAAGAGAAACAATATCAAAACTGATATTGTTCTCTAATAACTCAGACTCGTTGATTTGAATATCCTTGATTTTCCCAACGAATCTGAAAACAAACCCCAACTCGACATCACCAGAGTTAAAGATCGGTACTATCAACATAAGAAGCCTGAATGGCAAAGAAATGGAGCTAGCTGAGGAATTGGATACGTACCAGATCGACATGATAGGGGTGACTGAAACAAAAAAGACAAAAACTGGCGAGATCTTTCTGAGCAATAAATACAAATTGTTATATTCAGGCAATGACAATCAAGGAAAACAAGGAGTAGCCATAGTATTCAACACAAAATACGAGGCTAATCTTCTTGAATGGCAGTCAGTCTCAAGTAGAGTAATGTGGCAAATATGAGAATGGGGAACTGGACAATGAGACTTATTTGTGCCTATGGTCCCACAGAAGGTTCTACTAAGGTAGAAGTGGAGGAATATTTTGAGGCTTTAGAAAAAGCAACTGACAATGAAAAAGGAAAAGTTGGTCCTTGTTGGGGATCTAAATAGCAGAGTAGAAAAGGATTGTCAGACGTACAAAAATATTTCAGCAAAATTTGAAGAAAATAGCAAAGCTAATAATAATGTCATATGCCTGTTGGATTTCTTCTCAGAACATGGACTGGTTATTATTAACACCATGTTCCAACATAAAAATGTGCACAAATTCACATGGAGAGAAGAGGCAAGGAATAAGAAAAGTCTCATTGACTATGTTATTGTTGATAGTGATGTTTTCTCCCTGGTGCAGGACACCAGAGTGTACAGAGGATTTGAAATTGGAAGTGATCACTATTTAGTCTTGAGCAGTATAAAATTGAATTTCATATTGAAAAGAAGAACATGAAAGAAAGTTTTAAAGCGAATAAAAGATGAGTAGCTCTCAGATGTGAACTGTAGACTAAAATACAAATGAAAGAGTTTGAGAACAGGAATCAAACCTTGGAGATTCAGTGGCAAGCTCTGAAGAAAACATTGACTGATTCTGCCAGAGAGGCATGTGGTGAGGTTGTCTGCAAGGATAAAAAAATCAGAACTCCCTGGTGGACACAGGAAGTTAAAGAGGCAGTGAAGGAAAAGAAGAAAGCATACCAAAAGTTCCTGTCAAATATGTCAGTTTGTGCTCTTAGAGAATATAGAGACAAATGCAAGAATGCCAAACACTGTGTAAAACTAACTAAACAAAAGTCATGGGAGGACTTTGGCAAGAATATAGAAAATAAATATCAAGAAGGTGGCAAAATATTCTGGAGGTTGTTGAAGAAGCTTAGGAATGGAGGAAAGAGTGCTGTAAAAGGAGTTAGAGATGATAAAGGTGACATGAAAACTGGAGAAAAGGATATCCTTGAAGTATGGAGTAATTACTTTGAAAAACTGCTAAATGAAACAAGCAGTGATGACAGCACAGTGGTAAAAAAACACTGACCAGGCTTGCAGTCAGGAATACATATCCATACTTGGAGTAGAAAAAGCCATCAAAGTCTTGAAATGTGGAAAGGAAGCAGGAGTAGATTATATTTGACCAGAAATGCTATAAGAGGCTTACAGTGGCTGCACTGCATAGTTCAGAAAGCCTGGACAGAGGGACGTATTCCCGATGATTGGAGTAGAGCTCTCATAGTACCCATATATAAAAAGGGAAATAAAACTGAATGTGAGAATTACAGAGGTATTTCCCTACTGAGTGTTCCTGGCAAGATCTATGCAAGTATACTTGAGAAACGGTTGAGAAGAATTATGGAAGAAAAGCTTGGTGAAGAACAAGCTGGATTGGCCAAATAGAGGCTGTCAGGATCAGATCTTCACTTTACGACAAATAGTCGAGAAAGCATGGGAATATAACAGAGATCTATATTTAAGTTTTGTTGATTTGGAAAAGGCATATGACAAGGTGCCAAGAGAGAAGCTATTCAATGCGCTACAGTTATATGGTGTCAATGGGGCATTATATCAAGCAATACTTAGTCTTTATTTGAGTTGTAAGTCAGCAGTTAGAATTGAAGTACAGGAAGATGGTTTAATGTTAAATCTGGTGTCAGACAGGGATGTACATTATCCCCTCTGTTATTCATTATCTATATGGATCACATTATCATGATATCAAAATTGGAGATGTTATTCTTCTAAATAAATCCGCTACAAATCTGCATGATTCTCCAACTAAACTGAATAGCTGTTGTAATAGATGTGGTATGAAGGTCAGCAATAAAAAGACAAAGACAATGAAAATGTCAAATGTGTTGTGCATGGAGAACCTGTGGAAGAAGTGAAACATCTCAGCTACTTAGGCACGATTATTACTGAAGATGGTAAATTAAATATAGAAATAGATAACAGAATCAGCAAAGCTGGTATGGTAGGAAGTCAATTGAATGAATTCATATGGAATAAGAGAGAAATCAGTTGGAACAATAAATTAGCTGGATACAAGACAGTGTTCAAACCAGTTTTAACTGATGGATATGAGAGCAGGGGCAGAAGTAAAACACTTGACCAAAGACTAGAGACCGCAGATATGAGAGTCCTGAGAAAGATTATAGGCGTGAACAGATGGCAACTATGGCAATATCATATTAAAAAGAGGATATTAGGAAAGAACTTGACATTGTCAGCATCCAGGAATGTGTTAACAGAGCTAATCTCAGGTGGTATGGTCACTTAAACAGAATGGGTGAAGAAAGATTAGCAAAACAAGTGTTCTCTGCCAGGTTGGCAGCAAAACGACCCAGAGGAAGACAAAGATATAGGTGGATTGATACGGTACAAAGTGTCTTAGACGATAGAAATATAAGATCTGATAATGTTGGAGTCTTGACAAGTAACAGACTGATTTGGAGGCAAATTATAGATAGGAAGTTAGTAATGATGTAATTTTTTTCATGTAGTACTATCATATCCTGTACACCTCTTGAGGGTACATGGCAGGAATTCGATGATGATGATTTTCTGAAGAAAATCTGTTTTTCTTCATTTTATGTACGATCTGGAGTGTCCAGTAAGAGCAGTTAAGGAACGCAATAAGACTTTTGCGATTTGATAAGTAGGAGAATCAATCAATTCATCACACATCTCAGAAAGGTGGCATTATCAAATTCTTAATTAATAGAGCACATAAAGTGTGCTCCTCTCCAGTAATCTTACATGAACTTTCCACTATAAAAAAGTTAATATAATCAAATGGTTATTACCCCAATTAAATCCAGCAGATAATTTATTCCCATGTTCCAATACCTCAGATTTCTTCAACAGATCGCAGAGTTTCAATCCCTTACATTCCAGGCATCTCAGAACCGACAGGCAGAATTTTGAAGAAGTATCATCTGATTCCCACGTATATTCTTATCAACAAAATATCTTTATTGCCATCTACAAAAGATAAACTGTCACCTCTATCTTTGGCTGACGTTTACCAAAAACCGTGTGAATGCAGTGTATCTTATTTTGGACAAACAGGCTGTTCGGTGGAAAAAAGAATTAAGGAACATCAATATTATATTGAATACATGAAACCTCATAAGTCTAGTCTAGCACAACAAAGCTTTGACATTACTCATAATATCCAGTGGGATAAAGCTCTTCTCCTCCATAGATGCAGGTTCAAATATGAATGCCTTTTTAAAGAAAGTTGTGAAGCTATTTTACATCGGCTGAATCTAAATTGAAATAACTGTCTCTCTATCTCAAAAATCTGGCAGACTTTTATTTTATTTTACTTCCAACCAGCAATAAAAATTAATTATCTTTAAAGGATTATTTAATAATATTTAGTAATTATTCTCGTAGTATGGGGAAACAATTTTATGTGGTGATCCACCGACTGTTTTGTACTTTGTATTCCATACTTTTAACTGAAGATGTACTGTAAATTTCAGTATGAAATATTTGTACCTTTATTAATTAAAAGTTATTAATGTGGTCTTTACGTGTTCTATTAATAAATATACCATGCCACAGGTACCGCTAAAGATTATTCTCAATAATTAAAACGGTCACAAAACTAGCAGATTTTAACTTTGTACCATTTCAATACTCTGATCTCTTTTATTCCCTTAACCTAAAAGAATGTAATTATACTTCATAAAAAAAAAGCTAAGTGTGTGTGGAAATTATTAGGGACTTTAAGCAATATAAGAAACAACACTATGAAAAACAGAAACATTACGCATAAGATATACGATAAAAATCACAAACAGGAACAACTTACAAAGTTTTATTATGAATACAGAATTTTCAGTCATGCCTCATGACTACCATCAATGAAACTGGTTTAAAAGAAAAGAGCAAAAAATTATCATGTAATGAAAAGGTGTGATCTGTATACTGTTAAAGTAGAAAGTAACTAAATAAAAATTTTAATCAAAGTTAAGGTGCATTTAGTAAGATCACTTCCCAAAGCTGAGAAATGTTTGAGGCAGCCACTCTAATTTAAATTATGCTGATGAATCAGAGCATTACAATTTTCTTTATGCAATCTATATTTACCTTTTAAAAATATATTTTTCTGTTTAAATTTGTTTCACTATAAATTTACAATTCACACTTCACTCAGTGACTCATTAGACACAGAGGGCAAACGAATATATCAAAAAAATTACTTTTACTCTTTCTTCCAAAGGACTCTGTGTCTGAAAGATATAGCATGCTCTACAAGACCTGTGTCTGTCCAAAGAAATGAATGTAATCCCTGAGTTTGTCTAAACATATTCAGCAATGCAAATCTATCAGCCTGACCATAATATGAAAAATCACAAGAGAAGGAAATCCAACATAATTAAGAGGGAGATGTTTCAAAGATAATAAGCCTTTTGGCTTATCTTTGAAATCCAACATACTTCTGGATGGAAATTTCATCTTTCACAAAGCATAGAAGCAACTAGAATTGAAAAAGAATTCTGATGGTTTACATTACGCAGAAGCCTAGTTAATTTTTCTGTTTAATATCCTCTTAAGGAGAATGAGGATGAAGGGCAAGATTTAGAAATGAATTGTATCAATCTGTGATGGAACAGTCTGCAATTTAGTTTAATCCTTTATCCAAGTGTGAATAACTTTACATACTTGGATAAAGGATTAAACTATATTATAATCTAACCAAGTGAAAAATAAACTTTCAACATCTTTCTCTAAATCCAGAGTAATTTAATAAAAAGGTGGCACACCTTTTGGCAACTCTTATAGGTAAAGATGACCTTGCCATTGCTTCTTCCTGGTATCTCCACTTCTGGGCCTGGCTCCCATTGAAGAGACATCAATAAAGTTCAAAACTAGCCTGGGTAGTGGCCCTTTCCTTAATGCATAACATTATACATATCTCCAAGGAGATGTGTTTTGCATTATGGGAGATACTGAGATAGGAGTGATGTTAGCTTGATCCATCTTTGCTACGAGTTGGCCGGTGTTGTACTACCTTACCCCAGTCCTGAAGATATTTTCAGGCGCAAACTTTGTTTGCTCACACTTGGATAAAGGATTTTGAAAGTTTATTTTTACTTGGTTAGAGTATAATAAATTTAGTTTAATCCTTTATCCAAGTGTGAGCAAACAAAGTTTGCACCTGAAAGTATCTTCAGGACTGGGGTAAGGTGGTACAACACCAGGGCCCTCCTTGCAAAGGTGGAGCAAGCTACCTACACTCCTATCTCAGTATCTCCCATAATGCAAAACACATCTTGTGGATATGTCTAATGTTATGCATTAAGGGAAGGGCCACAACCAAGACTAGTTTCGACCTTTATTGAGGTCTCTTCAGTGGGAGCCAGGCCCAAGTGGAGATACCAAGCAGATGCATTAGCAGGTCATCTCTACCTATAGGAGTTGCCAAATGGTGTGCCATCCTTTTTTAATAAAATTACTCTGGATTTAGAGAAAGATGTTTAAAGTTTATTTTTCACTTGGTTAGAGTATAATAAATTTAGTTTAATCCTTTATCCAAGTGTGAGCAAACAAAGTTTGCACCTGAAAGTATCTTCAGGACTGGGGTAAGGTGGTACAACACCAGGGCCCTCCTTGCAAAGGTGGAGCAAGCTACCTACACTCCTATCTCAGTATCTCCCATAATGCAAAACACATCTTGTGGATATGTCTAATGTTATGCATTAAGGGAAGGGCCACAACCAAGACTAGTTTCGACCTTTATTGAGGTCTCTTCAGTGGGAGCCAGGCCCAAGTGGAGATACCAAGCAGATGCATTAGCAGGTCATCTCTACCTATAGGAGTTGCCAAATGGTGTGCCATCCTTTTTTAATAAAATTACTCTGGATTTAGAGAAAGATGTTTAAAGTTTATTTTTCACTTGGTTAGAGTATAATAAATTTAGTTTAATCCTTTATCCAAGTGTGAGCAAATAAAGTTTGCTGGTGTTGTGCCACCTTACCCCAGTCCTGAAGATACTTTCAGGCACAAACTTTGTTTGCTCACACTTGGATAAAGGATTAAACTAAATTTATTATACTCTAACCAAGTGAAAAATAAACTTTCAACATCTTTCTCTAAATCCAGAGTAATTTTATTTAAAAAGGGTGGCACACCATTTGGCAACTCCTATAGGTAGAGATGACCTGCTAATGCTTCTGCCTGGTATCTCCACTTGGGCCTGGCTCCCACTGAAGAGACCTCAATAAAGGTCGAAACTAGTCTGGGTTGTGGCCCTTCCCTTAATGCATAACATTAGACATATCCACAAGGAGATGTGTTTTGCATTATGGGAGATACTGAGATAGGAATGTAGGTAGCTTGCTCCACCTTTGCAAGGAGTGCCCTGGTGTTGTACCACCTTACCCCAGTCCTGAAGATACTTTCAGGTGCAAACTTTGTTTGCTCACACTTGGATAAAGGATTAAACTAAATTTATTATAGTCTAACCAAGTGAAAAATAAACTTTCAACATGCAAACTTCGTTTGCTTACACTTGGATAAAAATCTTAAACCAAAAATATAATTTCTTGGCATCTTTAATTTTTAGGCTATAAGCTAGTTCTATATTTTTGCATATATCTTATTTTCTTAATTTTTTTTATCTACTTTTGGTAGTGTCATGTTTTGTCATGTCTAGCTCACTAACAAAACTAAATACTATCTAAACATTATTAGAAAAATAAAGTATAATAGATACCTTTTCTAAATCGACATCATCTGCTAATTTCATATTTTTTGTGTGGATGCGCAAAATTTCTAGCCTACCAGTTGCATCTGGAATTCCAATATCTACTTCTCGATCAAATCGCCCTAGAAAATAATAATAAAGAATAAATGTTTAATAAATATATTAAGATATTTCCTAAATATTTATTTTCAACTTAAAATGGTGTAGTTAGGAATGCCATATCATTGGCATGGAACCATAATAGGCTTAAAAGACTTGTACAGGTGTGTTTTTATAGCCTTTCATTAAAGTTACAAGCTAAGATAGAGGCACTCATAGCAAAGAATTTATGGAGACAAAAACATGGGTTGGAGTAATTACTTGACTGATAGTTAAGAAAACACTTGATGTTTCCACCTCTGTAGTGAGGTCATCATCAGGAACACACATGCACAGGACACAAGGTACATGATACTACACAAAAGATAAAAAATTAAGAAAATAAAAATAAACTAGTCTGTGCAGTTAGCCTAGTGGCTATGCACTTCGCAACCATATGCCTGGGGAAGGAGTGTCCTAGGTTTGATTCCCGTCGGTGACGTGAGGAGCTGAAGGATCTTCCTCAGCTATAGCCAAGTTAGCCAGTCTTGGGCGTGCACAGCAGGGTTTTTTCCTCAGTTTTTTCTGGAGTTTTTCATCCCGCAAAGCAGGCAAACTGGCCTTGAGTACTTAACACTACAGGCCATAGGATATACCGGGGCATAGGGCTGACCACTTTATCCTGTAAACGGACTGAGGTCCAATGATCAATGGACCCTCGACACCGCAAGGTAAAAGAGGGTATAATGAAGATGAGATGAGATGAGAAAATAAGCTAAATAAAATATATACAAAATATAAATTAACAAAATAAAATAAACTTTTTATACATATCAGATAATGTAAAGATGATAAAAAAATCTCTAAATAAATAAAAATAAAGTTTTACAACAGAACTGCATTAAACAATTTCTATAGTCCTTTCATATTAAGGTTTTCTTGTGTTGGGGTTGTTCTGCTATATGGGCTGAAGATGGATCCTCCAAATTTTTGGAATTACTAATCCATCATTCTTGTTTAGATTCAGATGATGTTTCAGCATCTCGCAGACTTCCTCGAACTTTCTTTCAAATCAGATTTTGATGTACTGCAGGGGCTTGGTGCCTTTCCAGTTGATTCTGTGACATTTGAAGTGTATGGTCTGAGAGGCCTGTTTTACCATAGTGAAGAAATTTAATATGGCATTTAAGTTTGTCTTTTCTTATTTGGATAGTATTTCTGCTATGTAGGGTAGGTTGCAGGTGCACTAAATTTTGTAAACTCCTGGGTGGGCAAGATAGAAAAGAGGATCTTTAGGTGAGCTGAGTAAATTTCTTAATTTTGCAAGAGCTTTAAAGGTTGTATTGTTTTTCTGATATGCCCTGATGTATGGTAATGGTATTCTTGTAATCTTTTTTGCTTTTAATGGTATTTTTGTGAAGAATCTTGAACTTTTTTTTTTATTGTACTCATTTTTTTTATACACATTTGGCTAATAATTTCATATTCTTTGTTCAGTGCCTGCTCACAGAGCAAACAAGTAGGGCTCTATGTTTGAGGGTGCTGATTTTTGTGTTGGATAAAATAAATCCA